>NW_005841929.1:3048727-3077587 GCF_000455745.1 Alligator sinensis | reverse complement strand
TTTTTGCTATCTTCAAGGCCGTGGTGAGCGAAGCAGTTGCAGAGGAGTTACAAAGAACAAACACTTTCTCTTATCTGTTCTACTATACAGAGCCAGCAATTCTCCACAAAGCGGTTATGTCATCTTATAACTAAAATAGTCAAAGTTTAAGGCAGATATTTTTTCTGATTCCACAAAAGGATGCCATTGGATTGGGTTTTTCTGTAATGCCTATTACTATAATATGAGTACTTCACAGACATTAATGAATTTATCTTTACAAATGCCCCTCTAAGCATGGGGCAACTGAGGCACAGAGTTTAGGTCAAAAGTTTCCACTAATTTGGGGTGCATGCATTTAGAAAATTAAGATTAATTGTATAGTGCTTATCATGTTTGAAGCAGAATTCTAATGTTTTACCCATGAGTGCTGAGCTTTTACATAAATTAGACTCTAGCATAGCAAGTTGGTTACACAGAAAATGAAGGATATGCAATTAGTCACTTTGAACCAAGCTACACAAAACTTTGTGGCAGAGGCAGGGCAGAAGCCAATTCTTCAGGGCATTATTCAAATTAATTAGCCATGACACTGAAGGCCAATCCTAGTGGGGCTGCAGTGGTGCAGTTGTACCCCTCCCTAATTTGATTCCTGTTCCACCCAAACTTTAAAACCAATTGCTTGGGAGGGGTGGCAACACTTCTATTCAGACAGTGCTGTGTGTGTCTGCTGACTTCATGAATCATTATAATCTGCTTGACTCCTGCTAATCTCTCTTCATTCCACAGGTGTTAATGATCTATTAGTCTTGATGTTCCACTAATCAAATTACCTTTCTTCATATTATCCTTTCTTCATAATCCCTGTGCCAATTTTGCCCTCTGTTAGCTATTCTTGGTAATGTGTCTCTTCTATTTCACAGCCCTGAAAACAATTTTAGTTCTTGCTAAAAGACTCAAGTGTGGTAATATTAACTCAGGTGAAGAAATGACTGACAGTGAAGTATTAGAGATGCTGTCAAGACGCTTGAGAAGACTAGGGTTTTTTTTTACAAATCTGAATAAGAGATGTACACTTAAGTGTAACAGTTGCAAGATTAATTTTTTTTTGCTTTTTGCCTAGATTGTTGTGTTTTTTTTTTAACTTGATGTATAATCTAGCAAATTAGTGCACATTCTACTGAAATTATATTTGTTTTTGCTTTGATTGTAAACCAAATAATTGTAATGCTAGGCCCCTAGCGTATTAGTAAAATGTCTAGTTTCTCTTCAACTAAAGAAATTGAACGTTATGTTACGTGTGGGCACCCACCCATATTGCAATTGCGCAGATTTTGTGGAACTCCTGAAATCAGGTGATCTCAGCAAAGTCTGCAAGGGGGGAAAAAAAACTTACTAAAAATAAAATGCTGACTCCCCAGTAGGCATCACACTCTGCCCATGAAAATGGATGCCAAGTCCACATTTTCCTGTGTAAAGCGTCTGGCAGCCACCTCAAGTTTGGTAGGACCCTACATATAAACTAGTTAGGTTGTAGTAAAATTAAAGTGGGGGGGACAAGAAGTTCAGGGTTTTACTGAGCATAATTTTCTGTGTGCATGCTCTTACCGTGTGCTAAATGAAAGTTAGCCTGTAGTAGCCAGCTCTCTTTCAGCGTAAACATAAACTACCATGGTTTCATTTGCTGCATGTTAAAAGCTTGCACATGAGTAGTTAATAAAGAACAGCTGACTTCTGAGAATCCCTACCCCTTCTTTCTTCATGGTAATTAGTTTTTGTGCATGTTATTGCCTAGGCTTTTAAAAAAGCAAGCTAAAAAATACCAGAATTGTACTATTAGCCAGGTTGAAGCCCTTGCACCCATAGTGTGAAACACTGAATGGTGTAAGTGATAGTAGTAGGTGATTGTTGTCCTTTACGTGGACCAGCCATTAGCAGGGGTTGTCACAAACTTTGCCAATAGCTTTCACAGGGGGACAGTGGAGGAGCTGCAAGGGGTCCAATTCTTGTTGTGGCAGCTCAGCCCTGGCCCCTTCCTCCCTTCCAGCAACAAGTTGAGCTGGGGCTCCGCAGACCTGAATACAGTGGTTTGCAGCCTGCCACAGATAGCCCAGGCTCTGGGCGGGCCCCCGCCGCTCACTATGGAGCCAGGGCTGCTTGCAGCCCTTGCCCTAGGAGACAGGGCAGCGGGGCAGTACAGGGAGCTGAAGGTGAGTGGGGTGTGGTGGGAAGGCACAGTGCCCATGAGGGTGCACATTACAGTGGGGGAGGGAGGGGAAATTGTGTACATGCAGTGCAGCAGAGATTTGGGGTGCATAGTGGGGTGGGGGGCATGCCTGCTCAGCCAAGCGTCTTATAGCTCATCTATGGCCTCTGCTGGTGTAGTCACCGAGGTGTGTGACCTCCAGGGGCTTAGAAGTTGGACAGCCCCGCGGTAAAATATACAGCTGTAGGCAAATACCCAGGCTGAAAATTTTTAGTCCAAATGGTTTTAAAGTTATGCAGCTAAAAATAAACCTTCCAAATGTGAAGTTTGGGGCAACTGATCGTAGATAATATATTCAGGCATTTGTTATGAAATTAAATCTATAGTTTCCAACAGAGAGATAATTTTACCAGCTACATTCTGTCACCAGTTCAGCATTCCCCCTTCCCCCACACCTACCAGTCTCATACCTATTGTCTCCTGTTCCCTCTAATTCTCACTGCTATGTATTTGCATTTTCACAGACCTGCATTTTGCATATTGGCTTCTGTTCCACCCAGGAGAGCACACAAAACACCAGCAGACTCTCCCTATGTCTGAAGAAAGGTGTTTGTGCCGAAAACTTGCAAAGAACAATTTGTTCAACTGTTTTTGGTCTGATAAAAGATAATATCATGTCTACCCAAAGAACCTTGTCTGCTTGTGTCCTTAGACCAGGGGCAGGCAATTATTTTGCGCAGAGGACCACTTGCTGAGTTTTGGCAAGCCATCGAGGGCCATATGACAGGCAGCCCAGGGTAGATAAATATTAATGTTCTAAATTTTTTTAGGGGCCCCGTGGGATGGATTGAATGGCCTGGCGGGCTGTGTCTGGCCCTGGGCCACATTTTGCCCACCCCTGCCTTAGACCAACACAGCTACAACCAACAACCCTAATTTGAAATATAAACTTTTTTTGTACTGGGATCTAGCAATGGTTTTTCTTTTTGTTGATAAAATTGATACTTCAATCTGTCCAGGTTTAAATTCATACCTTTATTTTCTTATCTAAAGTTTTGTCATATGCTAATTAGTTTGTGGTTTATGATTTTTATATAGGAACACATGTTTTATGCTGCTGTTTACAAAACAGGATGTACTATTATTATGACACTGAAAAGCTTAATGCAAGTTAAATTCAGTTGACTCAAGTTTTTGCTGATTTTTAGTTATTCCAATTAGGCTGAGGGAAGTTCATCATGCTCCATCAACTACTAAGTATTCTTACTGTCCATTTGCAAGATGGTGTGTAGAATAAAGGTCGGCAACCTACAGCCTGTGGGCTGAATCCAGCCTGGGGATGTGGGGCTTCGGTGGCATTCAGCAGTGGAGCTTCAGCAGTGGTCACTTTTCCCTGCCCCTGTGGAGAGAAGCACTGGCTGCAGGCCAGGCAGTGCTGTGGTGGGGAGAAGCATCAGCTGTAGCAGGGTCCTAGTACCCACGTGCCTCTGGCCCAAACTGGGTCACAATCTTTTCTTTAATACTTAGAAAAAGAAAAAAAAAATCACAGAATCAAAATTAGATTTTTGTGTTCTTAGGAGGTCCTTATATTGAGGGTTTTTTTCTTCACTGTATGAGAATTAAGGTATTCTTAGAAACTGTAGCTGGAACTGAACGACATGATTCTAAAAATAAAAATAAAAAATCCTTTGCAATCTGTAGCATAGGAGGGTGTTTGCCTTTTGTCAGATAGAGTAAATTGGTTTGTAATATTGAAACCAAGTGAATTAACAGAAGTGTATTACAGGGTAAACTATGGTAGCTAGACAAATTTTTCAAGAAGCATTTTTACTAGATCTGGCAGCATTCAATTCAGAATTTCTGTTTATCCTGCAGGCTTTGAAATCTTAGGGTAAAATGGTCTAGATAGCAGTCTTGGTTCCTTTTGGACTATAAGACTCTCTACTCCTGTCAGTTTATATTTAGGCTTTTAAATTTACTCTTGATGCTTTGCTTCTGCACTTTCTTGCGGATGTGTAGTTGCTGTAGAGAACACCCCTTGAACCAAATGAGTCATTTGTGTGAGTCTAATTCAGCTGACAAATATACTACTGACAATCTTAAGCTTTTTCTTTATAGCAGTGCTTTTTCTTCTGATTCTATTGCATAAGAGAGAATTCAGTGTAAGGTTGTTTTTTTTTTAAATACAAGTCAATTTATTTGCTCCCACTTAAATCCTTTTAAAATTACAGTTTTGCTTCAAAGCTAAGCTTAAACACTGAAAAAATCCCCCCTTATTTCCTTTCAAACAAGGATTCCAGTGCCACACAGCCATCTTACTGTGAGCACACAGTGGTTTTGGAGTCAGCTAGTTCTGTTTCATCACAACCCTGCTGGACACCTGACATTAGCCCTTTTGTCAGTTTATTTGCGTGGGCTGCAGCTGAATGTCAGCAGGGACTCCCTTCAGACAGCCAGGCCTTTGCCTCCAGTATGAATTCAGCAGAATTTACTTCCAGATAATGTTGCCAAAATGTTAACTCTTTAAGAGCGAGGAAGAGATATCCCTGTTTCTTCGCTTGTTTTGTGTCTGAAATACCAGTATGCCTTTAAAATCCGGTTTGTCCTAGCTGTTGGAGCAATGATTTCTACCAAGCTCAAGGCAGTTCATCGTTTTAGTAACCTTTGGTGCACAGCTACTGCAGGGAATGCTGAAGGAATCATTTCTGCGAGTGTTCGAGTTTTCATGTGTGCTGAGCTGTTGGCAGGAAAAGTAGATGCATGTTCTTCTGGAGAGTCTGCCAATTTCTGTAACTGCTAAACATTTGAGAAAGGGAGAACTTGGTGTGGGATCCCTCTGGTGGTTATTCTCATGCCATAAAATACATCATACAGTTATTGCATCCTTCATTTTCAGACACTTTCTGTAACTTTCCGAAGAATTGTTGTCCTTTTTTATATAATTTCCTTTCTCTAAATTTCCTTGTTTTTACTTTATTCTTCCAGAATGTACTATTGATCATAGAAATGTATCTTAAACTACAAAGAATATATCATTAGCTCAGGTCTTTCTTAGTACATAGCATTTTGCATTTGGAGAATACCACGCTCATTGAACAGTAGCTGGATAGCATGTATGCATCATGAAAGCTGTACAGGACATGCTATAGTCTCATCATGTAGTTGCACTTAAGCCACTTAAGTAAAATTTTGACAACATGGTTTTCCATCAGAAATACAGATTTATTAAAAAAACAGAATATGTTGTGTAAGAATACCAGTTTCAAGAAAACTCTGTAAAGATTTCTCACATCTTACCTAGAGACATGAGACACGTTTCTGGTTCAAACATAAGAAAGTGAAGAGTTTAACCAATAGTCCATTAGCCAGTCGTCTTGTTAGGTATACTACCATGGGATGTGGAAAACAGTTGAAGTTCCTTCTTGATCTAATTCAGACGTGGGTCATAAACCTCAGTCTCCCACAGCCCTAGTGAATATCTTGACTACCAGGCTATTGACTATTCTATAATGGTTCCATCTCAGTTCCTCCTCTTGAGGCTGTTTCACTTTGTGTAACTGTACACATTGACCGTATACCCCAGTGGATATGCAACTTAAACTGGGATGTAGGAGACCTGCAAGTCCTTGCTCCAATATATATTTTAATTATTTATACAAAAGTAGATCATCTTTAGCAGAAGGTTTGAGAGACCCATCCCAGAATACCTTGTAATGGTTAGAGAACTCGCTTACAACATGGTAAGGTGGTAGAGTAGACCTGGGATACTCCGGTTTGTATTCCATCAACCAGGCATTTGGCTATTCTGAAGTGAAGATTTCTCCTGTATGGCATGTGGCAAGAGTTAGGCAGCTGTGGAGGGAGTTCACAAATACAGCACACTAAATCAAGAGCAGCCTAAAATTAGTGAATAAAAACCGGTGAGGGTAGGGATGTATTTTAATGCCAGAGGGGGACACTGACTTTACTCTGGTCTTCAGGGAGGGACCTCCCACCATTTGAGATTCAAAGCGCTAATACTTCTTCTGGAATTAAGCATTTAAAGACCTTTCTTTCAAAATTGGAGCTAAGAGCTAGTCCTTTTTTTCAGAACAGTGGTGGTTCCTTCCTTTTATCCAGTAGCTCACTAGCTAGAGCATTCAAGAAGTAGAAGACCCATACTTTTCTGTCAAGGGATAGTTATATCCACATCTACCTCACCAAGAGAGTGCCTTTGAACCAGATTACAAGCCTCTCTGGGGTGTAAATCTGTCAATTTATCTCTAGTTGAATCTTCAACTTTGCACAAAATAATTAAAGATTATAAATGTTTATATGTAAATACTAATTGAAGTGGGCACTTCTAAGTGCCCAGATTTTTCTACTCTCAGGCTAGGTTAACAGACATGCTTCTGTTTGTTCCTTCCTTTAATCTCACATCCCACAAAGTGGAATAACTTTAATAAGAGAGATTGGGAGCCCACCATCCCAGATTGGCCTATATTCTGACAGTTGTGCCACTTTCTTGAGAACTGGGAAACTTGGATTTAAATCCTTAGAGACCAAGAAGAGGAAGACATCTTTGAACTCAGGTCTCCTGGGTTAATTTATTGCACATCTTCCTGCTTGTATGGAATCTGATTCATGAGATGTATGCTGAAGGCACCTACTACTGCACTGGTTTATTCAGCCAATACAAGTGCAAAATACCTGTTTTTTGTATGTGGGTGGAACTGAGACATAATGTAGGTGATCAATACTGTCAATATTGAGATGCTTTTAGCCATGTGTAAAAACAGACCTTTAGACCAGGGGTCAGCAAACTATAGTCTTTGGGCTGGATCCAGTTCTCAAAGAAGTTGGATCTGGCTTGCAAAGGTCTGACTCGTCCAGATTGGCACAAGGAATTAGGTAGAACGCAACTATGTTGAGCTGCTCATCTCTGCTCATCACCCCCAGAGGCCTCCCTGCTGTTCTCTCATGTGTGTTCTTACCCTCACTGCAGAGGGGTAGGGTATTTACCGCTCTGCAGGGGTAGGGACTCAGAGAGTTGTAGTGAACTGATCTTTGTCATCCTGGTGAGAATTGGGCAGAGGTGTTCTGCAGGGGTCGGTGCTTGGTCCAGTTCTTTTCAACATCATTAGTAACGATTTGCATGTGGGGGTGAAGAGCTCACTGGCCAAGTTCGCAGATGACACCAAGTTATGGGGGAAGTGTGGTCATGCTTGAAGATAGGCTACATATACAGGCGGACCTAGACAGGCTAGCAAGTTGGACGGATCAGAATCTGATGAAGTTCAACAATGAGAAATGTGAATTGCTCCTCGGGATGAGAAACCCTCAACACACCTACAGGCTTGGCGGCACCAAACTGCCTAGCACCACAAATGAAAGAGACCTGGGGGTAATAATAGACAACAGTATGAATATGAGCTGATAGTGCGATGCTGTAGCCAGTAGGGCAAACAATACTCTGGCATGAATCAATTGATGCATCTCCAGTAAAACCAAGGAAGTGATTCTTCTGCTCTACTCAGCACTGGTGAGACCTCAGCTGAAGTACTGCATCCAGTTCTGGGCACCGCACTTTAACAACGACATGGACAATCTTGAGAGAGTCCAAAGAAGAGCCCACCTGTATGATCAGAGTCATACACAGCAAGCCATATGAGAAAAGGCTGAGGGATCTGGGACTCTGCAGCCTGAAGAAAAGAAGGCTGAGAGGGGACCTGGGAGCAGTTGTACTCTACACTAGGGGATTACGTCAAGGGCTCGGTGAGCAACTGTTCACCAGGGCGCTTGTGGGGAAAACTAGGAGTAATGGCCACAAACTCCTGGAAGATCGATTCAGGCACAACATTAGGAAAAAAGCTTCACAGTCAGGGTGTCCAGAACACAATAAGCTCCCTCCAGAGGTGGTGCAATCACCTGCCTTGGAGATCTTCAAGAGGAGACTAGACGGTCATCTTGCTGGGGTCACATGACCCCCAGTTGTCTTTCCTGCTTTGTGCAGGGGACTGGACCTGATGATCTTCCAAAGTCTCTTCTGGCCTTATAATCTATGAATCTGCAGCAAGGGTAAGTTCAGGCAACTTGGGCACTCCTAGGGGAAAGGATTTACAGCCCACAGCAAGGGGCCAGGTTGCAGGCTCCAGCCTGCAGCAACAAAAAGTCACCACCCCCGCTTTTGATGCTTAGGGGAACTTGAAGATCTTGAAGATTCCAACTTTGGGCTAAGGGGCTGTAGACAGAAAATGGGCACCTAACTCTATTTGTGGATGTAGCTTTGAGTGCTGAAAAGGTCTGTGGCATAAAAAATAGTTTAATTTGTTTTGCTTCTGGATCATGTGAGGCTTTTGCAAAAGCCTCTCTCAAGTCGGTTCAGATTCTGGAACGCAGATTAGCTCAGCAGCCAAGGTCAGATGAATTTGGAAAATGTTACCTTCTTAGGCAAAGGAATTGTAATAATTGAAAAAATGCAGGCAGGGGAATAGATGAGAAGCTGTTGGCAGGACTCTTAAGTGTACGGGGGACCTGAGTAGTTCTCTAAAATGGTTACCAGTGCAACACTATTACTTCTTGGTATTGTGCTGCTGTAAATATGTAAGAGGAGGCTTTTTGTTTTTTTTTACAGCTTGGATGGCATGAATGAGTAGACTAGTAGCTTGGCTGGCTGTCTGCCAGCCAGCTCATTCACCTGGCATGCTTACAGCAGCTCTTTCAAGCTTTTAAAGCTTGGAGGTACAGCTCACATTCTTGCCTGGAATGCAGCTTCCGAGAAGTGACACTGATGATTTATGTTTCAAAGGAAGCATGTGATAAAAAACCTTTGAAATTTCAGTCTATAATGTGTCCAGGGCATAAGTTATCTTACATTTGGAAAGTAACTGATTAGGGGGAAATAAAATTTAGATTGCTATAGACACTGTGGACCATTACAGGAATTGGCAAGTAAACATGAATTAATGTAAAATATCTGTGTGAAATATCCAGAACTTTCATTATACCATATTTACTTGAATATAAGATGACCCTGAATATAAGACAACCCCCCAATAATTAGATTATATATTGAAAATTTATAAATTTGCTATAATTTTCCAGGTATAGAATCTAATTATTGGAGATTTGCCTCGAATTTGTCCCCCACCCACCACTACAGCAGGGAAAATAAATCTGGGAGAGTTAGGTGGCCCCCTTATCTTTGACCACTCAACTTCTTCCCTCTGTAGCCCCTTCTGCCCCTCCTCCCCCACCTTGCTGTGAGACCCTGCTCTCCCTGAGACATGGAAGTGAGGGGCAAATTTGAAAACACTGACTTAGAAGTAAACATGCCTATAGTTATTTAATAGGGCTGTGCGAGGCTTCGGACCGTACTTCGGATCTGGAGAAGCTTCAGACGCTTTGGTGTCTGAAGCAGCATGTCCAGATCGAAGTGCTGGCTTTGTTAGGCTTTCTGAAGTGGTTCAGAGCTTCTGAACCTCTTTGGAAAAGCTTCGGAGCCCCCTCGGTGATCCGGCCATAGAGTATAATGGGGAATCAATTAAATATCTATAACTTTGTTGTTTTTTGTCTGATTTGGATGAAACTTGCACGGGTGGTAGCCTCTGCTGAGAGCATGAAGCCTGCCAAGTTTCAAGAAGATCGGTGCAGGGGTTCGGGGGGAACTGCACCCCAAATTCTTGAAAGCAAAACATGTCATGTCTGTGTTACACCACAGGAGGGTGAACACTGCAGGGGTAGTAGTCCCTGGTGAGGCCACAAAGCCTGCCAAGTTTCAAGAAGATCAGTGCGACACCCAAACTCCCTGTGTTCCGCCTTCCATCTTTTATCTATACCCCTTTCCACACCTCCCGTACCTGCTTCCATGATAAATCCCCCACGTCCGTTAACCCGTCCCTTCCTCTGATTAACTTAAATATATTCTTTGCCCCTTGTATCCCAACTGCCTTCAAAACTTCCCTTTAACAAAAGACCCCAACCATGCCGACAACCCCGTCCACCAGTTCCCAAAGACCCCTAGCTTCCTCAACAGTCTGCCCCACCAATATTTACAAAATTTCCCTGCCAATCCCTTCCCTTCTTGCCCCTCTCTCACCATAGTTGCCACCGCATGTCCATAAATAAACCCTTCCGCTTCAGGAAAATCCCCCCCCAATTCCCTTGCCTTGTATAGTTCTCCCCTTCCAACCCACTCTCTTTCTTCCCCAAAAGAAAATGCAAAACTCCCTCTGAATTTTCCTTGCCTGAAGCCAGGATAGTGGATACACCATCCCCATAAATAAACAAGAGGCTTTATATAGTACAAACTATGCATGACAGTAGTCCAAAGCTGAAAGGCTTATGATTGTTTGGCTGTGCCCCAGCAGAGTCAACTGAGTTTAAGCCATGGTGACCCCACAGTTCAGCACTGCTTAGTATGTGTGTATGTGTGTACTCCAGATACCTCCCACAAATGATCCATGTGCTAATTAGCCTCCCACTCATGACTGGAACTCGGTGTTCTTGTCATGAGTCCTGGGATCCTCCAAAAATTTATATGCAGATGAGGTGCAGGGCATCTTGGTTCAGCTCCACCTCATGAAGGGTGGGGCGACACCTATCTTATTCAGATGGACTGCACTGACTTATCTAGATTCCCACAGTTTCTTGGCCTTTTGGCTCAGATCAAGTTTAGTTAGTTGCTGCGCTGTACTTGTCTGTTGCCCAGACTGAGATGGCCGTTGGCTAAGGACAAGTGAGACTTGGGGGGCATCCGAACCCCAAGCCTCTGGGCTTGGACCTGCACATAGGATGCCCGTCCATTGATTTGGGAGTATCTGAATCCCCAGACTGAAGCCCCAGACTGAGGATACTTGCTGGTTGTAGCACCACATATGAAGTTTTGAACGATTGAGTTTGCTCAATTGAGAGGATTCGGAACTGATTTAGCTAATTTGACCTGGAATACAAAGAATTTTCCAAAAATATTATTGTCTAAATTCCCATCAGTATGTTTGCCTAATATGGACTATATGTTTTATAGTCAGGTTCAGTGCTGGCTGCGTTTAGTCAACTTCATAGTTGGTTTCCATTAGTGAGCATGTGCTACTTTTGGCAGCAGTTTAATGATGGACATTGTACTTAATGTGCTCTCCTTGTATGTGATAATAAGATGAGAGGTTTTTCCCTCTATACTGGTGTGGAGGGGAACCTCATCTTGTATTCAAGTAAATGCAATAATTTAAGTCTTATTTCTGGTGAAAGTAAATAGTGACTACTAAGTATTATAAAATTACAAAAAAGGGCATATATACTGTGTAAGTGTGCAGTAGCACTCACTGGGTGTGTGGGATGAAGGAAACCAAGCCCTAGAAGCTTTAAATATCCTCATAGTGAATAAAGGAAGACTGGAATAGTTTATAGCTCTACTGTCTGCCATCATACATCATTCTCTGTAACACCAGTAGTTGTTAAAATCCCTAAGAATATACTAAATGAATGTATGTGTCTATCAAGTACCAAGCATCGCTCCCTATTTATAGGCTTTCCCATAGGAGCTGGAACAGATCATTTCTAGAGGAATCACTCAACTCAACCTAGATTACCTCTTTTCTTCATAACAAATATTGCAATGTAATTAACTTTCTGGACTGTTCATATAAAAATGAGTTTCCTTGTTTGAATAGTTAAGGATTTTATTTAGGCCATAAACCTCAGGAGTATTGTATTTACTTGTGTACCAAATGCAGTATTTCTTCAAAAATTAGCCTTCCAAAATTGGGGTGTATGTCTTAAATGGGGAAGCTAATTTTCTGCCCAGAATAGAAGCATGGAGATGCTATAAGAGAGCTGCTGCTTCTTTTGCTTCCCTTCCTTCCAGCAGCTGCATAGAAGATGGGATGAAGTTGAGCAGGGGCAGATCAAAGTGTTGGGGAGCAGTGATGTGGTGACACCCACTTTGATTATTGCTCCACCCAGAGTTTAAAACCAGATGCCTGGCAGCAGCAGTGGCATTTTTGTTCAAACAGTGCTGAGGGCATCAAATGACCACATGGCTCATTACAGCAGGGTTGGACAATTATTTCAGCTGGAGGGCCACTTAATGAGTTTTGGTGAGCTGTCCAGTGCTTCAAGGGTAACCCCACCCCTTGACAGGTACCCTGCCCCCTGGTTGCCATCTTGGGACCTGAAGTCCTTTACCTAACTCCTGGCCTTGGCTACCAGAAGTCCTTCTCTTTGCCCCAGGAGTACTCCTTTTGGGAGGGAGAGGACAGAGGATCTTGAAACTGGAGAAAAAACAATTCATATACTAAAAAATCAAACATTTACTATTACTTATTTTAATTTGCTCTAAAAAAAATTGTGTCTTGATTGATGTGTGTTTCCATAGTGTATCTAGAGGCAGTTGCTCAAAATACAGTCTTTCTTTTGTATATTGTGTGTGGGGTGTGTGTGGATGGGATGGGTATGGTGGGGGTGGCTGTGGAGGGGTGTGGGGTATGTGGTTGGGGTGGGGTATGTAGGAAGGTGTGTGTAGGTATGGTGTGGGGACTGTGGTGGGGTGTGGGTATATTTGGGGGTATGGTGTGTGGGAGGGTGTGGGTGTGTGTGGGTATTGTGGGGTGTGTTGGGAGGGTGTGGGTATTGTGGAGGGTGGGAGTGTGTTTGGGGGTATGGTGTGGGGTGGGAGTGTGTGTGGGCTGTGGGGTTATGGTGGGGGTAGCAGTGTGTGTGGAGGGTGTGAGGGTGTGTGTGGGTGGGGGAGAGTCCTCAGAGACTCTCATGTATGCAGGTCTCTGAAGCTACATGTGATGGCAGCAAGTGGGGCCAGCCCTACCCACCCTCATAGAGCGCAGCTCCCCGTGCTTCTACCCCAGTCCTCGGCTGAAGGTGATGACAGTGTGCAGGGCCAGCCCCACCTGGTCTAACTGCCACCCCTCTGAGTCCCCAGATACATGTGGTGCAGGACCAGCTCTACCCAGCTCCATAGTGCACACCTCCTGTGCTCCCACCCCAGTCCTTGGCTGCAGGTGGCGACAGCATGTGGGGCCAGCCCCCCCAGTCCCATAATATGCAGCTCCTGCCCAAGTCTCTGATTGCACATGTCAGTAGCATGTGGGGCCAGCTCCACCCAGCCCCATAATGCGTAGCTCCTGTGCTCCTGAAGTGTGTGAGGCCAGCCCAGCTCAGCCCCATAGCTACTGACAATTCATGTGTGAAAGGGTTAAAATTATGCCTTTGCCTGAACCGGAAAGGGGAGAGTGAATAAGCTGAAGATTAAGCTCTGTCCTTGCTCTGTGTGGGGGAGACTAGAGAAATCTTTTTTTTCCATCACTCTACCTGTCCCAAAACAAGTGTACATCTTATTATGGAACATGTGACGTGAGAAAATATGGCATTTTGCCTCCTACACATTATCAAACAGTGGAATGGGGTGAAATCTGTTTCGACTAGTGCTTTCATTTTGGCTACCACTAATAACTGAAAATTGATTTCATACAGGCAGTTTTTCTACTGAAGAAGCCTTGGAGATCAGTTGAGCTGTCCTGTTCATGTACAAACTGACCTGTGAGAGTGTCTTTGCCTTTCCCAAGTGGAAGGAGTAAAAAATATAATTCTGTTGTTGTCTCATGACTGGCAGTCAGACCTGTGTTCTCTGCTGCCTTTCTCGATAGAGGGCCTGCCCCTGGTCAGGTTATTTCAACCTGTGCCTTTATTTTATTTTCTATAAAGTGAGAGTAATGCTTACCAAGTCACATGTGTATTGTATATGGGTTTGAATTTAGTTATGTTCCAGAAAGCTTTTAAGGTTTTTCTGCTATCATCCAATATTGTCTCACTTATCCTTATTTTCCTGCATCATTCTTGGGGATAAAGCAGTACAAAATCTATAACCCCTTTTTTATAATTTGATTTTCTCCTTGCCCTACTATGGTTTCTCCTCTTAGTACAGGGGTGCTCAAACCCTGGCCACAGAGCCAGGTCATCTGGTCTCAGGTTTCTCCACTGGTTTGAAAATTGGGTTGTGGGGGAGTATTGGCAGCATTAATTGCTACTCTCCTGCTGTTAAATTTTCAGACATATGGGGAGCCCTGCAGGTCAGATAGTGTTGTCCTGTGCATGCTAGATGGGACATGCAGGGCCTAATCCAGGTGCCAGTCCCACATGGAATCTGGCCTATGGATTGTCTCCTCGCCATTCATCTGGCCCATAGGGCCAAAAAGTTTAGCATCACTGCCTTAGTACATGAAGATGTCAGCACTAATTATCAGTATACTCTTGTTGCAGAAAAAGCCAACAACATACTGGGTTATATAAATGGCAGTGTTACTTACAAGTCAAGAGAAGTGATTATTCTGTTCTGTTCACTGGTAAGGGGTCCAGTTTTGGGCACCACACTTCCAGAAGGATGTGGACAGTTTGGAAAGAGTCAAGCACAGGGCAACAAAAATGATCAGGGTCCTGGGAGAAGAGATTTATGAGGAAGGACTTATGAGGATTTGATAACAGTCTGGAAATACCTGAAGGGTGATTATAGAGAGGATGGAAATGGGTTTTTCTCTGTGTCTGTAGGGGACAGGACTAGGAGCAATGGACTCCAGCTGCAGCAGGGGAAATTTAAATTGGAGATTAGGAGGAACTTTCTGACTGAGGGTGGTCAGGCATTGGAATAGGCTAACTTCAGAAGTTGTGGAATCTCCATGTTTGGGAACTTTCAAAAGCAGGTTAGACGGACACTTGCCTGGGATGTTTTAGTCAGGGATGATCCTGCCTTGAGCAGGGGGCTGGGCTAGATGACTTTATGAGGTCCCTTCCAGCTCTGTTTTCCTATGATCTTATGCTCATCATTATGCTTTTGCTTAAGAGCTGTAAGCCTAGACTACCCCACATAGTTTTGCCAGAGGAATTTTAAGTTTTGCCTGCAAAACTGAGAGTCCTTCCCCACTTTCAGCTTGCCTCTTATTGCAAAATCCTTTTTTTTTATGGGCAGAATAATGCCACCTGCTCCCTGACAGCTGGAAAAAGTGTGTGTAGGCACATTCCTACATTTTCCTGACTGCCACAATCTCTTAAAAAAGCTGGTCCCTCACAGAATGCACTGTGCACCTTGCTGGCTTGGTTGCTGTAGTACAGCCCTGTCAGTAAGTACATGGTCTGGCAACTTTCCTGTGGCAGCTACTATCTGTCAGCAGAGATTTTGCCAGCAGAAGGCATGTAATGTATATACACCTTTAGTTAGAAACTAGGATAGCTTGAGCTAGTCGGTGTGAAAACTCTAGTATCAACAGCTGTGTGTTCCTTGTATGTTTGAGGTTATCAAGTTAGTTGCTGTAGTTCTTTTGACCTCTGATTCAGAAGCTGCTTTGGCTAAGTACAGACAGTCAAAAAGCCTGAGTCTGAATTGATTCACTCTTTGCAGGTTACTCTAAGCTGCAAAGATCGAACCAATAAGCCAATGAACAGACATTCACTTTTGACGCAGGAAATGCAGCCACATGTCTGCAGTGGCTGAAGCCAGAAACTGGGGGGCACTAGAGCACAGCTCTCTGGCATGTAGCCAGCATGGGCTGTGTGTTTGCTTCCTGCTGTCCGTGAGGTCTCTGGGATTTGCAGTACAGACTCACCACAACAGGACTTTGCAGTGTTGCTCATCACTTCCTCTTCCTGCTTCCAGGTGCCTCTAGGATTTGTAGTCCACAGGTACAGTCAGCACTAAGTAAGCCAGCAGGGCAGGGCAGCTCTGTACATGGGCGAAGGTGAGTCTAACCCCTCTCACTGGCCCCAGACCCCAGCTGGGGCAGTGAGCCAGCCCTCACTGCTACAGGTAGGGAGCAGAGGGACGGGGCCAGCCCTGCCCTCTGGAGCAGACAGAACAGCCCAGTCCAGGGCCGCAAAGCACGCTGGGGGCTGTGATTTAACTTGAACCAGGAAGGGGTCTAGGACAGAAGTTTCATAAACCGTTTTAACCTAAATCGATTAAATCTGATACTACCTTTTGCCAGATTTATCTTAAACCAGTTTCAGCCGTTTTGAAACTGGTTTATGTGTACTGAACTTATGTTCTGTTACAGGTTTAAACTAGTTTCTGATCACTTAAACTGGTTTATGTGTAGCTTCTGTCTCTAGCTTCTGAGGCTAGAAATAGATGTCAAATGAAGATCAGCTGTGCTGGGATGTGTCCTGGCATAGCTGATTGGCTTCATTAGGCAAAGCAGGACATTTTTAGATCAAGCATTGTCCTGCCCATTGGTGCTGCAGGACAATGGGCAGTATGTTCTCCTGAGGCTTGATGGGTCTGGTCCTATGTGCCTCAGGTATTCTCACACAGGATCAGATCCCTCAAGCCCCAGAAGCACTTGAACATCTTTCCCAGCTCACAGAGGGGTGCCCCAAGGAATTTTGGCATGATTTTCCATAAGCAGAGAAAGCCGGGGTTCCCCACTTACAGAGATATGACCCAGAGATCCCAGGAGCGCATCTCTGCCAGCAGAAAACCCTGACGTACCCTGCTTATGGGAATGTTCCCCAAGATTCCTCTGGGCACCTTCTGTAAGCAGGGAAAGCTGGCGAGGCACTCCTGGGACACGAGGGACCTGATCCTGCCTGGAACTTCCTGGAACTCATGGGACAAGGCCCCTCAAGCCCCTGGAGCATCTATCTGAGACAGCTATAGAACTGCCCCCACTCTCCTGCCACAAAGCAAATAAACATCTGCCACTAAATAGAGACACAAATTAATACCACCTTTGTCCTGACCACAAATTTTGGGCATTATTGTCATGACAGAGGAGTGGAGCGTCTGTTTGCTCGGCCTGTGTGCCACCGTAACAATTTTTATGGTAGTGCGAATGCAATGAAAAGTGATACGTTTTCACCCTTAGAGTAGCAAAGAGTGCATTTATTCTTGCAGTACTCAGATTTTCCCTGGCAGTATTTTTATGTTCCAAATGCCAACTTGCATTACAGGAAGAGGAGTGTGACAAAAAAGTTGTGTTTAAGGGATTTCTAGAGTTAAATAGTCTTTCCCAATCATAAATTGAGGGAATTGAAATTTGCAATTGGATAACTTGGTTCTTCCATGAACAGAATTGTCTGCTGTCAGAAATTAATGTTGTGTGGTTGGCCAAGAAGATTTAAGAACCCCAACCATTTCTACTTTTTCTCTAAGGGAGGGAATTCACTGATTTAGGTTTCTATTTTCAGCATATGCAGATGACTATCCAGGCTCTCCAGGATGAGCTTCGGATCCAGCGGGACCTGAACCAGCTTTTCCAGCAAGACAGCAGCAGTAGAACCAGTGAACCCTTTGTGGCAGAGCTAACAGAGGAGAACTTCCAACGGCTCCATGCAGAGCATGAACACCAGGCCAAGGAACTTTTCCTGCTGCGCAAAACATTAGAAGAGATGGAGTTGCGCATTGAGACTCAGAAGCAGACCTTAAATGCTCGTGATGAGTCTATCAAAAAGCTGCTGGAGATGTTGCAGAGTAAAGGGCTGTCGGCAAAAGCCACAGAGGAGGATCATGAGCGGACAAGACGGCTGGCTGAGGCAGAGATGCATGTCCATCATTTGGAGAGCCTGCTGGAACAGAAGGAGAAAGAAAACAACATGCTGAGGGAGGTGAGTGACCCAGCCATGCATTTGTCTCAGAATTTTTCATTCTGTGGGCCCTCTCCTTTTCACTGCTCCTTAGGCTTAATCCCTACTGATTCATATTTTTCTGTCTTGCTTTTCTTTTTTTTCCTATCTTAATGCTCTTTACTTACTTACCCCCTTTCACCAGTGTGTGGAAGGTATTTTTCATTCTGTTTGTCGGCCACCATTAAAATACGACCCCACTGTATTTGTTCCCTTAACCAAAGTCAGCAAACTTTTTGATTGTTTCTCTGGTTCTCTTTTCCTTCATTTTGTCTAAGGTCCGCTTTGCCCTTCCTCCTCACACAAAGCCCTGGAAGTTCACCATTTCAGAGAATGTAACATTCACTCCACTGTTTTCTTTTATTTTGAAAGCAAGTAACTACCTGTATTTAGGAAGGAGCTGCAGGAAATCTTGGCAGCAGTAATGGATGATTGCTCTGCAGTTTCTATGGAAACAGTTGCCTTGCTGTGAAGGGTATTTGATCAAACTATTAGCTGCCCTGGATGCACAGCCAAAAAAAGATTATTTAAAGGTATATTGCAAACAAAATGAAAAACAAATTTAGATTTGCAGTGTATGTTTAGGATTTATCATCCCCAACCAATTATAGGAAAATGTGGACTAGTGATCCTACAAACAGTACTTACCTATCTTAGAGAAATGCATGAAAATCAACAGTGGGAGTTCCTCAGTATGCAGCCCGAGTCACTGAATTTCTTGTCAGTGTTAAATGCATTTCTCATGTCACGTAAGTAACACATTTCCAAATTAATTTTATCATTAACTTATACAATGCTGATGCTTTCCTGTTGACAATATGTATACATGCATTTAGCAAAAGCAAGATTTTCAAAGAAAACAACTAACTTGCATGAATAAGTTACTTGCATACATAATTCGATAGCTGTACATACTTGTAATTAGGTTAATAATTTCCTGATTTGCTTTGCATAAGTATATTCATCGCAAAATTAAAGTTATATTTTTTACTCCAGACTTTTTTGAAAATCAGCATGTTTGTGCACTTGCACATAGAGGATCAAACCTGTTCCTGTGGAAGCCAGGTTATGCACAGAGTTTCCGAGATGGGCATGCTGCACCCATCCCAGGGGTGAATACCTTCTTCTTGTGCACTTCCCATAAACTGTTCATTTGTCTTTGTCTTCCTGTAGCTTTTCTCTAAAGAAGCTAGAATCCATTGCATTTCTGACCCTGTCTTAGGTCATTATTAGTTCTGGAATATCTGGAGTGAACAGAAATCACTTCCATTGAAAGATTTTTTTCCCTCTTTGTAGCAAATAGTGATAAACCCTTTCCCTGCTTTTTGTTTCTATATTTTTATGTCAAAATGGCTTCTGTTTTTTTCTGTTCTGTGAAGAGTATCGGTAGTGGGAAGTCAGCAAGAATATATGATTTTTTTTTTTTTTTTTAAAGCCAATGGAACATTTTCTTTTGCAGCAAATCTGTAGGTGTTGGGGATATATTAGAAGGTAAGGAGTTCTTATATAGTCAGGCAGATGGCAGTTTTATGGCATATATTATTTAATCCCTAACCTGTCTCAATAAAGGAATACTTGTGAAGAGAGAAATAGAGAGAGAATTGTTTGATTAGTTTTATATGTGATAGAAAAAAGGGCACGTGCAACTTTTCAGTTACTGCTTGCTGCAAACCCAATTCTGAAGCATCAGAAGGATCTAGCAGGACATGGCGTAATTTATAGCTTTAAACCATTTTCAGGTTTTTGCCTTCTCTGCTGTGTAGAATCAAGGTGTTTGGAAAAAACAACAACTCCTTTTTGGATAAGAAGTCTCAGAAATAAAAATATTTTTGAAAATAAGGAATACTGTAAATGGGTAACTTATAGTTTTGAAGTGCAGTACAGGCTAGGATTTAGAATGGGTGGGCAACCCCACGGCATGCATGCCAAGAGTGTGGCATGCGTGCCTTGGAGCAGTCAGTGAGGAAGGGGCTGGGGCTGTGCTGTCACAAGGAGGATCGGGCCTCTCGCAGCTCCTCCACTATCTACCCTGATGCATGCATGCACCTGCCATCAGCAGCAAGCCAGGCTGCAGCTCCTCAGACCTTGGTGCAGCTGCTGGTAGCTTCCTCACTGCCTGCTGCAAAGCAACCTGGGTTCTGTGGTAGGTGGTAGGGGCCTGCCCAGAGCATGGGTTGCCTGTGGAGGTTGCAAGCTGCTGCACTGAGGTCTACAGAGCCTTGGCCCAGCTCATTTCTGGCAACAGTTGCATGTGTGCCTCTGGGTGCATGGTGGGGAAGGGGCCGGGGCTGCATAACCACAACCAAAGTTAGGTCCCTTGTGACTTCCCCTCTGCCCACCCCAACACACTAACATCTTCCAAGTTGAGGTTAGGGTGTTCGTGGCACTCTTCTAAATCAGGGGTCAGCAATATTTTTGGGCAGCTTGCTGAGCTCCAGAAAAGCCAAAGAAGTTACTTTGTGTACTTCAGGAGCTATATTTGTGAATTAGCAATCTACCACTGCTAGTAGCTGATGAGATGGTTTTATACTTAAAATTCGTATTCTGATTTTTTTTTCCCCACCTGATTTGGGTAACAATGCCAAATACTAGGTTATATATTAAATAGAAGTTGTGTGCCTCTGTTTCTGTGTATACATTGAGAAACATCTGTCTAATTGAATTAGATGTTCTCTGTTCTTCTCCCTTAAAAGTGTTATATTGTATAGGATTGGAATTTGTGATAACATTCTAAGTATGTATAGCCTAAATTTTCAAAAGCAACTAGTGATTTTACATGACATCTGTTTTTGGATGTCCAACAGTGAGATGCTTCAAAGGGAGCCCATTTTCACAAAATGTTGGTCCCTTGTCCTCTCTGAAAATAAGGTGCTTCTGTGGTATTCACCACAAGTGGAGGCTTTCAGCATCACTAGTCACTTACGAAGCAGTAGCTTATTATCTATTTAAATACTACCATTTCAGTATTAGTATAATTTAAAACACTTTATGTGGGAGCCAAATGAAAATTATGTTCTTAAATGGCTTCTGTATATTTCTGCTTATGAGACATGGGTATGCCATATGTTGAACTATGGAAATAATTTCAAAAACTGTCTTAGTTGGAAGGTGCACAAAAGATTTCATCTGAGGATTATGTCATCACCATACTCCATAAAATGAAGCACATCCTCAATACTTCAATTCCAGTGCTACTTCTGAGAGCAAGTGGAACTCATTTCTGTCTCCTTCAGCTCGATCATCTTCTCTTATAACTGCTATAATTGGTTTATCTCTGAATGGCCTTTGTACACTGCCACTCTTGGAATGTGTGATGGTACACTTTGGAAAAACAGGAAAGAGAGTCCAGATGATCAGTTTCCAGTGAAATATACTGAAGTCTCTGGTTGCTTTAGTCTTTGTTTTTGTAAGCTTTTCCTTTTCATCTGGAGATGATTGTCATTATGCTAGAATATTCAAATAGAAGCAACTTTACATGGCAAAAACTGCACTAGTGCAAATAGTAGCTTTATGTGTCCAATGGTGTTGTTTTGCATCATTGGAACTATCCCAGTCACTGGCTACTTTTGGGGAAAATTCCCTAATGTAAAGGAAGCCCACATAAGACTATATAATAATAATGTGTGTTTTTCTCTATGTAGCTTCCAATTGCTTAGATCAAGGGTGGGCAAAATGCAGCGCGTTGGCCACATTTGGCTGATGGAGGGACTTTGCCTGGCCCAGGGCAGGTCCCTCAGTCCTGCCTAGGCCCAGGCGCCATCCAGCCCATGGCATGTCCCACCACCTGCTGGGCATGCAGCAGGGCTGGAGTAGTTCCGCAGTTGAACTGCCTTTCTAGGCAGCCCAGGAGGCAATAGTGGTGGCTCTTTCTGGCTGCCACCACCAGCCCCAGCCCCATGGTACTGGCAGGGACCCACACATGCAGCCCTGCCCCTGGCCCACCTTGCGCCCATTCCAGACTCACCCTGGCCAGAACAGACTAGCTCTGGACCAGCCAGAACTCATGCATACAGCCCTGACACCAGCTTGCTCCACTTCTGCCTGCTCCAGGCTCACCTGCTCATGCTGAGCAGCAGTGGCAGCCGGGCAGAAGCTGCTGCTTGCCACGGGCAAAAATAGGCCCCTCACTGCTGCTGGGTCCCTATTGCTGCAGCCCCTTGGAGCCCATGCCTGGGCTGTCCTGAGGCTCCTCTGCACTGCCACTGCTGCCCCACTAGGCAGCCCGGAGGTGACGATGATGGCAGCAGAGTGGAGCCCCAGGGCAGCCCAGGCACAGGTTCTAGGTTGGCTTCAGCAAGAAATGCCTGGCAGTGGTGAGGTGGAGGGGCTGCCTTTCCCCTGTACTGAGCAGCAGCTTCTGCTTGGCCACTGCCCCTGCTCAGTGTTGGTGGGCAGTCAGGAGCAGGCATGGGGCAGTCCAGGGTCAGGGCTGTGTGTGCAGGTTCCAGCTTGTCTGCTCCAGCTGGGGTGAGTCTGGGGTGGGCCGGGTTTGGGGCTGGGGCTGTGCACTGTTGGCAGTTTTGGGGAAGAGATGCAAGGCACGTGGGCTCTGGGCTTTTAAGGGGGGTTAAGGGTGCAGCTGCTCCCCAGAACTGCCGATGTGGCCTGTGGTCCCAAATAATTGCCCATCCTTGGCTGAGATACAAGTTCAGATACACTACCAACAAGTATAACTAACATTTGATGAAGGTAGTCAAAATCCATATCTTGAGTCTGCTGTTTTGGTGTGACACAGACATTGTACAGGATTAGTTCTGCGTTTTTATATGAACTTTTAATGACTGAAGGATTTATAAAAGGGCATCAGCACATTAGCCGTGGAAATTTCAGATATTTATTTTATTAAATTAATACAAATTCTTTCTACCCTTACTCTTTGGGGTTGGGCTCCAAATTGTAAATGATTTCCCAAAAGCAGGGTTTGAGATTTGAAATTTGTGACCTACACGCACAGTTTATTAATGATGTTTTCTTTCTTATGTAACTTGCTCTATTAATAGAACTTAGAAAACTTTACAAATGAGATGAGTAACATTATTCTGTTTTATAGATGAAGAAACTGAGGTACAGAGAAGTGAAATGACTTGCTTATAGGTCCACAGCAGAGGCAGAGGTAGGCCTCAAGTCTCCTCAGTTCTAAATCTATACCCTGCTTATTCAGCTTTGTCTCTGGGAGGGAAGCAGTAGGTTTAAAGGACAGAATTGCATTTTGGGTGTTCAGACTGGGAAGGGCTGTGACCAGTCTTGCCACAGGGTATAGTAATCCATGTCTGCAGACAAATGTCACCATTATAATGCTTGTGGCATCACGAAACCTGAGTAAACAGATATCTATATCCCTTGTCACACCGCAAATGCCCAAAATTGGGTCCACAACAATTTCTAGTAATAGTTTCTGCTGCCTTTTTGTGGCACATGTCTGTTTACTTATGGCACAAGTCCATGGGTAGCCTAGGGCTGCCTGAGCTCTCCAGTTGCCCACAGTGGGTGCTCTTGGGGCTTCAGGGGCCCAATCCCGCATGACAGTCGCACCAGATGCCTTGCCCCAACCTGGGGCCTGATTCTGCAGGTACAGAAAGAGAAGCGCATTGGTTTACCCCACTCTCCATTTGCAGACGCACACCCTGGGGATTCCTCTGCAGGTGTGGAGCAGGTAAGACCAGTTCCCCACTCCACATCGGCAGGGTAATTTCCAGGGTGCATGTCTGCTGCTGGGGAGGGATCCAGTCCTGCAGAGGGACTCCTGAAGCACATGTTTACAAAAGGGGAGAAACCATGGGGGATTCCTGGGAGTATGCATTTTGTGCTGCCATTCCCTGGGATGGGCCATGGTCAGCAAGCACCACACTTGCAGACATGTGCCCCAGCAATCCTCCATGCGTATCATGCTGCCACACCCTGACCTAGGTCACACATCTGCAGGTGTGTGGGGTGCGTTCCCCAGTTTGAGGTGTGCACCTGGGGCCACTGGGGACATGACTTATGAGGAAAGACTGGGGGAACTGGGTTTATTTAGTCTAGAGAAGAGGAGACTGAGAGGGGACTTAATAGCAGTCCCCAGCTACCTGAAGGGGGCGTCTAAAGAGGATGGAGCTAGGCTGTTCTCAGTGGTGGCAGATGACAGAACAAGCTGCAACCAGGGAAGTTTAGGTTAGATATTGAGAAGAATTTTCTCACTAGGAGGGCAGTTAAACACTGAGCACTTGTGCACCCTTGGTAGTGTTGATGTGTGGGACAGTGATGGTGGCTCGGCCTATATAGTACAGTGGCTGCTTACTTTTGCACCTCTTCTACCAACTCAACAGAACAGTCATCCCCTCCCATTAGCTCTGCTACTGATTGTTTGAACTTGATATTGGACAAACAGGGACAGTCTTTTGTTAGACTAAAGAATTTCAGGCCTCTAGAAACTATACTTTTTGCAACAGAAAAACCAAATGAGACTGTCTCTAGTGGGTTATGGAATAGAGAAAATCCCACACAATTTACTGATTCGTTTTGATGCACTGGCTGGGGGAGTAGTTAGCTGATTGCACGATTTCACAATGATTACACACTTAATTCATACAACGCAATTTTATTTTAAAACTCTTTGCTACGTATATAACACTGCTTAGCTTTAAGACATACCACAAACATTAAGAACACAATAATTACATATATCAGAAACAATGCTCCGAATGCACTTCCTTCCCAAACAATGCTATAAGAATTAGTATTACAAAAACAACTACAATTACAACTAAAAGTTAAATTTGAATCAATACTGTTATTTTTCATAATATACTTACAATCCTAGAATTCCGAGAAGCCAAATACCAAAATATGGTTTCATTCCTCAGTAGTACAATTTAATGGGTTGGCCTCAGTCGTACGGTTCAATGGGCTCTCCTCAGCAATACGATTCAATGAGCTGGCCTCAATACTGATAGGAATAAGTCCCCTTCTTTCAGTCCCTTTCGGGCGCTCTGTAGCTTCAGCGTGAACTAAGAGATTCGTGTTCACGGAGAGGTTGGTTCAGGTGATCAATCTGATCCGGCCTACACTTGCCATTCTTTCTTCGTTGTTCTGCAAGTGAAGTCACCTCCAAATTGGGACAGTAAGTTAGTTTTTATTGAGTGAGCTGCCATCTTGGGCCACTCCTACTCAAGCCTGTCATTACTCCCAAATTTGGGCTCGGATCTTACTCAACAGATTCTTTTGCTTAGTAATTAGTTTCCTTTGTTGAGCATTTTAAATTACTTTTGGGAAACTTCCATATCACTGCAAGTGCCCTTTTCTTACCAATCTGTCAAAAAGGCTCTAGGGTTTGATCTCTTGGAACTCAGGATATTTGCTCTTTTTGTAAAAGACTTCTAAAGATAGCAAAGTCAGGACCTTTTGCACGTAGTCCAAAAACAATGACTTAGATAAGGAGATAAATCTTATCTTCTTCCTGAAACTGGCTAATGGGCAACCATTACAAACATTCAAGCTATTTCATTCAATATGACAGAGACCAAGATCCTGGGCAAACATACATGCCCTACAAAGAGCTCCAGAAATAACCCTGAATGAAACAGCAGCTATTTGGAAGTGTGTTATTTTGAAGCACTTACAGTTATGTCCCTATGCTCTACAGAGCAGGACAGAGGTTTGATTGGTCCTTTGACGTCTCATAATGTTCAGCTCTTCCCCTTTCCACTCCATGGGGGAAGTCAGAGAGGGGAGACAGTGTTGCAGAGAGTCAGTGAATACTCTCCTGTGGGCTCACCTATCCATGGAGCCTGAGACGTCAGGAATCCCTGCAATGCCTCTGGTCTCCTGTTTCCAGCAGGAGGGCCTTGGCCATCCTCAACAATTTATGGAACCTGAGAGCTATTCTTTCCACCCCCCTAGCTGGAGAACCCGCTATTGCATGTTATCATGACTAACTTGAAGATCTCTGGCAGGAAGCTGCATGTCTGTTTGTAGCACAAAGCAATCCAAATTGGAAGTGCTTCAAACATGCATCTATCCAAGGCCCAAGGTATTACCAGTGCTTGACTGGCACAGGATTGATTAGGTGAGATATGCTTATATGATCCCAAAATGAGCTACATTCTAACTGTGATTTGTCAGCTGTCTTCAAATGGAAACTGGAATTCAGTGAAAATACAGAAATGTTATTTCTTTTATTTTTTCATACTTAAATAAAACGACATTAATAAAATTAGTTATTAAAAAAATTATAAAATCTGAAAATGTTTTTATGATTGTTCACCCTGGAGTATCGATATTTGCTTTAAAAGATTTTTTTAATATGAGCCACAAATGCTCTGACCATCTGGAAGGCAATGCAAGTAATATTCTTTTCCCTTTGAAAAAATCAGATGAACAGGAACATTCACAGATTCAGATTCTAAGGGCAGAAAAGGCCACTATGTTTCATGACAATGTGGCAGATACAGGTTGAAGAATTTCTTTAGGCAAATAGATTACTATTTGATCCATTTTCAGATGCTATTAGGTTCCTTTGTTCTGGAGGTTTTGGATTGTTGAGAAGCAGAAAAGGGGTCCCTTCAATAGTTCCTACTAGGAGCTACTAGGGTTTAGCCGTGGCCGTCCAGGAAGGGTACGAAATGCAAGGGATTTTTTTGTGATATCTTTTACTGGACTAACTTTATGGTTGGGAGAGCTGTTGGACAAGCTTTTGGTCACCACTAAATTATTACTTGCTATAAATGTTTGCCTGTCTTTCTGTGACAAGCAAGTGGTCTTACAGAGCAATGGATAGGTATGCTAACTGGTGTATTATATGCTAGTGAAAGGGAAACTACCTTTTCTGAATGTCAGAGACACAGTTAAATAATTGTCTTAGTTGGAATTGGATGGCACGAGGCAGGATGACGTGGGCAATTACAGGTTGGCTAACATGACATCAGTCCTGGGCAAAAGTAGTGGAAAATTCAATGCAGAATTTAATCAACAAAGAATTTAGTGATAGAGATATAACTGATACTCTTCATCATCTTTTCAAGAGAAAGGAGTCTTGTAGTGAGGCCAAGGTGATTCATGTGTTGGTAAAATAACAAGTTTGATTAGGAATTGTGCATCTGTAATACGCTTAGCCTTTTGTAAGGCATTTGACTTAATGCTGTGCAACAGTCTGGTTAAGAAATTGATATGATACAATATCAGTAAAGATCATGACAACCACTTCTTAGCTAGTTTAACTTCCAAAAATTGTCAGTGTGAAATCCTCACTGAATGTGGCAGTTTTCTCGGTGGGTTATGCCAGGATCATTTTAAAGTTTAATATTTGATAGTTTTTCAATGCTTTGGAAAAAGATGCACAAATCACTGCTGATAAAATGTGTAGAATAAGGTAGTCTACAGTACGCTTTACACTGCTGTAGCTAAACTGTTGCCAGCCAATTTAAAGCTAGTTTGGGTGTGTGTTTGCATTACACTGTAACTCGCATGTATGCAAGACTGCAGTGTGGGCATAATGCTGAGAGAAGATCTCTCCTTTGCTATTTGCCAGTTCCGGTGGTAGCCTGAGCTGTAGTTGACAGAGAACTGGAACATCTAGTGGACAAAATATGTATAGCAGCCAAGTATTATGTTGCAAACCCCAGGCTAACCTTGCTCTTTTTACAAGAGGTGTGATAGTTTTGTGCTGAAATGCAGTGTTATTACAAGGAAGAGAGAAGAACTTCAAGTAACTTAACCAGTGGTTCTCAAACTTATTTGGGACAAGACACCTTTCCGGGAATAAAAATGTCACCTAAAACCTGATTTGAAACAAATACTGAGCTTGTGAGTGTTCATGCTGCTGCCTAAAAGCTAACCATTTTGAGGTTGCAGCTCCTAGCTTGAGAGATTCTATTTTAACTATTTCATAGATGATTGATCTTCTTCCATCTTAAGTGTGGTAGGATATGGCTTTTCTTTCTTTCCAAGGAAGTTTTCCTTCTGTTAAGTAGAAGGTGTATGTATAAGTACATACATCTCTTTAGGTACAGCTTGACTTTTGAGTTATTAATGCAGTAACTTCAGAATTAATCCATTATGAATTCTCCAGTGACCAGAAAGGTGTCTGTTGCTTTGTCTGAAGAGGTTTTAGTGGATTATGATCAGCTGTAAAGGGATGATTCATTTTCATGCATTTGGTAGAATCTCTTATCCTGCTTTGTTTTAACCTAAAAAGGGGGAGATTCAGAAATCTTAACTGGAGTAAAAACTGGGTTTTTTTCCTCAATGAACATTGTTCTGTGATACCACTGGATTTCGTACCATAACCATTCAACCAATGGCTGGACTCATTTGAGTCCCGTTTTTTGTTTAGGGTTCTTTTGTTGTTCTCCCGCCCTGGCAGGGGGTCGGGCTAGAAGATCTATTAGGTCCCTTCCGACCCTAAAGCTATGAAACTATGAAACTATGAAACCAGATTAGTTCTCATATGGGAAAGCTATAGGCAACTCAGCAATAATTTAGAAGAAAGAAACTCTTCCATGATTAGATGCTGACCCACTATAATACTAGGGATCTGATAAGATGTGAAGCAAAGGTTCTGCTCACTCAAAGTTCTGCTTACTCTCCCCTTGAACTTTTCATGGGAGGGTTTCAGATTCTCTACCTGACTGGTATAGGGAATAGTCAGATTAAAATCAGATAATGGGGGAAGAGGTTTACCGTGGAAGAGCTGATTCATGTTAGTTGTTCATGTACCTATGGTAAGTGAAAGCTAAGTCAGGGCAATTTAATCCTTTTTCATTAAGTGGTTATCTGCCCTGGTCTAAGTTTTCACTTACTGTGTGGTAATTGCAGGCATGCAAACAGTAACTATTAGAGATGTGCAAAACAGGCCGTATTTGATTCAGATTCGGATTTGGCCTGAATTGGAGGCAGTGATTCAATTTGTTGATTTGGATCACTATCCCAATTCCATTCGTCTGAATCCAAATCTGAAGATTCAATGCTGATTCGGAGAATCAGCAATTCAGCCATAGACACAGCTTTAAATGTTTTTTCTACGTACCTCAAGGTACCAGGCATGGCTCATGAACGCTGTGAATGCTGAGATGGTGGGGCAGATGGAATGTCCCACAGGA
>NW_005841929.1:3034751-3048696 GCF_000455745.1 Alligator sinensis | reverse complement strand
CAAGGGCCCGCCCGCCCCCCCCCCCCAATGCTTGGCAGTGAACCTGGAAGTGGACTGGATGTAATTCTGATCCACTTTCGGGTCTACTGCCAAGCGCACTGGGGACCCTGCCACGCTCCTGTGGGACACTTCATCTGCCCCACCATCTCAGCATTCACAGGCCACCTGGTACCTTGAGGTATGTAGAAAAAACATATAAAGCTGTCTATCTCCGAATCATTGAATCTTTCCAAATCTCTCCAAAGCGATTCAGAGGTTCTGATTTGATTCAGAGAGATTGAAGAGTCTTGTGATTCGATTTGGATTCGGAGATTCGGCCACTGAATTGGGCCAAATCTCCACTAAATTGAATCGGTGACCAAACCGTTGCACAGCCCTAATAGCTATGTATCAGCTGCTCTACAGTAACAAGCACTGACTTGCTTTAATTTAATCATTTGTTCGTATCCGCAGTACCTTTCCACTGGCTGCTGGTGGATTGCATAAGAATGATTTTATACAAAAGACCAAACAGAAGTGGTGGAATGTCATGCTTCTCAAAATTTTTCAGCTCTTAATCAAATAGGGCTCTCTTTCTTTAAAGTGGCTTTTTGTAATTTACTTAGCACATGGAAAATGAATTTGAGGTCTGGTTCTTCAGGAAAAAAACAATGATCACTCATGCCTTGAAGTGGTTGGTAAAAAATGCTTTGTCTAAGCAGAGAGATTTAAAGACTATTACATCCAGAAGGGACACTTATGATCAGCTAGTCTGTTTTTCTGTAGAACACAAAACACAGGACTTCACTCAATTAATTTTTATTTGAGGGAAAAAATATTTAAAAATCTCAAGTTGATTTAAAAATTACCCATTTGGAGAATCTAACACAACTCTTGGTAAATTGTCCCCATGATTAATATGTTCATGATAATGTGAGATTAAATGGTATAAATGCTAAAGCCAAAGAAGATTATGATGTTCATTTACTTAAAGAACCTTCCATTTTTATTTCTTTTGTCTGGAGGTGAGATTTGTATAAAAAATGCAGGAGGATCTCTGAATCTTTCATGTTGTTGGCAAGAGACTGAGAGGCATAAATATCACTTTAAAGCAGATACTTGTATTCCTCTTGTATTTATTATTTTTTACCACTTCTCTGTTAACGTGTTGTGTGTTCATTCACTCCACACCAAAGCCTCTTCTTTGGAAGTTCTTTTACTGAAACCTTGCCAGCACTTAGAATTTGCATCCATGGAGCAAATTCTAGCTCAAGGAAGTTTGGTAGAAACAAACCCTGAATCAGACTGCCTTTATTCCAAAACACATCTTGCTGTGATGTGAGAAAACCAGGTGGACTTGCCACATTCAATTATGTGTTGGTGCAATGTGGTTTAGAGCTCTGCTGCTTCAGCATGTGGGAAACATTCGATTTTTCTGTTGATGTGCGAACACGATCTGTGCTTTAACCCACACTACAGCTGCCTATCCTTTAATAAAAAATATTGTCTAATTTTATTACTTCTTCCTGAGTTTCATATACTGTTAAAGTAAACTCAGCAGCTTGAGAACACTGACGTTTTAAACATTTCAATAAATATTCTGCTTGCAGCCTGTACAGTGGCAAAGGAGCAACGTCCTGGACAATGTCAATGACAAACTGCTACACAGCATGCAGAAACATTCACACTGGAAAGGACTGGTTTTAACTATATATGTTATTTCTGTCAAGGGAAGTTTAGAAAGATACAAATAGAGATGAGAATGGGCCTGTGGTGTCCAGCCTATAATGTTTTCCCAAGTTTGGTATTCTAAATTGTGGTTCTTTATAGCAAATTGTACTACAAAGGAAATACTTATTTAACTGTGAATTGGCATTTTGTTCCCTGAGCTTCATCCTGCTATTTATAAACTGAACTCTTTGAATTTATGCCCGTTACTGTATAATAGGAGAAGGGTTGATTCTTCTCAAGAACTTCCCACTGCTTTATCTGTAGCCATCCCTAAGAGGTGCTCCTATTTGAGTTAAGGAAAGCTTTAAGCAGCTTTTACTATTACAACACCACAGCAACTCTCCCACCTGCTTTACTGCAAAAGACAGAAGAGAGAAGTTTGTTGCCTGCTTTGCTAGGTATTCCTCTAAGTTAGGGGTGGGCAAAATACAGCCTGCAGGCCAGATCTGGCCTGCCAGGCACTTTCCTCCGGTCTGTGGTGCCCACCAACAAATTGTACCTCATCCAGCCCTTCTGCCGATGAGGGTGGGAGTGAGGTGCCCACGTATACACACACTGCAACATTAGCGGTGCATGGATAAAGATTTTTGGGGCCAATACCAATACCTGTTTTTTAAGGAGGCATATCGTCTGATACCGATCTGATTTCCGATACACAGCCTGGCAGCTTGAAGAGCTGTGTCTGGCTGGTAAATCTGTTGTGGTGGGAAGGGAAGGGGAATGGGGGCAGATCAAGGCCCCTGCAGTGGGGCTGGGGCTGAGGCAAGTGCTGCCCAGCCAGGGCAGGGCATGGGACAGAACCGCGGCTCATCTGGGGGGCATGGGAAGAGGGGGCAGCTCCTGTTGCTGCATGCACACTGAGAGGCATGGGCGGCATGTACCCCTGGATCTATGTAGACTGAGGAGGCTGGGGCTGTACAGGGCTTTTCCCAGCAGGGCTGGGGCCAGGCTGCACTCAGGGCAGGTGGTAGTGGCACTGGGAGAGGGCTACAGGGGGGTAGGGACTGCAGCCACCCCAAAATTTGCTGTAGCCCCCGCCCCCCCAAACCTCCTGTCAGTGCCTCTGCCACCCTCCCCAAGCACAACCCAGCCCAACCCCTGCTGGGAAGAGCCCTCACAGCCCTGGCCTCAGTCACCTTATGCAGATCTGGGAGCACACGCCCCTCTCCCGTGACCTCCTGGGATGCGCACAGCAGTGGGAACCACCCCACCACCTGCACTCCCTGGATGAGCCATGGTGCCATCCCCTGCCCTGGCTGGGCAGCGCCTGCCCAACCCCAGCCCCACTCCCTCCCGCACCACCGAGGCCTTGGTCTGCCCCCCGACACCCCTTCTCTTCCCCCTCCCCTTCCACGCAACAGACTTACCAGCTGCATGCAGCGCTCCAAGCTGCTGAGCTGTGCTCCTCACTGCCTATGTGCTGCGCTGTGGCTGCGCGTATGCACGGGGCATTTATCGGCCACATTATCGGCCACATCAGGCCAATTTCTGATGCAGTCAATTTTCTTTATATTGGTGCTGATCTGATATCAGACTAATGTATCACTGCACCTCTATGCAGCATACCCTGTTTTGCCTTGCTGTCACCCTTGTGGGTGGAAGGGCCCAGCCCAACCAGCACGCAGCTTCTGGGTGGGACTGCTGTAGCTGCGACAGGCTGACCTGCTTGGCTTCCTCAGCATCCTGCCCTTTCTGGAACGGGGGGGGGGCGGAGCTGCAGCTGGGTGGGAGCACAGAGCATGTGACTGAAGCTGGCAGCAGCATGGAGCCCACGCTCAGGGTTGCTCATGCCCAATGCAGGCACTGGTGCCTGGCAGCGTTTGGCTCCGGCCAGTGCTGCACATCACGGTAAGGAGCACGGCATATGTTGGGCCACCTCAGTCACCGGAACTCTCTGCTGCACACGCACAGCCCCTGCACTCACACAGCACAAAAGGAAAGTCCCATGTGCTGGCGGCAGTTGCCTTCACCGCCCTCTGCTGCGCAGGTCCTAGGACACTGCCAGATGTGAAGGAGAGCCCTGGCCCCTGCTTCCCTGTGGAGTCCCGGGACCTGCGCGTGGGGCTTCCCTCCTGTGTTGTGCAAGTGTGAGGGCTGGGTGTGTGCAGTGGGGAGTGCCAGCAATAGAGATGGCCTGGCAGGGCCTGCACTCTTTGCCGTGACATGGAGCACTGACCAGAGCCACATGCCACCTGTTACTAGTGCCTGTGCTAGGCACCAACACCCCGAGTGCCCCTGCCTGCTGCTTTGCCATGGGAGGAGTGTGCTGGGGGCTCCCCCCACTCCCTAACCCTCTCTTACACTGCACAAACATCACATACTCATACCCTGCCCCCACAACTCCCCACACATACACACCCCAAACATACCCTATTGCCCCCTCAAACATACAGTCACCCCCCAACACACACATACTTTCTCACACAATATATAATACTAAGAATTTATTTTTGAGTTTTTATGCAATCACCTCCATATACAGTATGCAAACACAAATTATGGCAAAAATATTTTTTGTAATAAAGTTAAAATACACTAAAAATCAAACGCCTACTATATGATTTGGGGGTTTTTTCTGGTTTGAAAATGGCAGCCACCCTTCCCAAAAGGAGTATTTCTGGGGGGGAGGGGGGGGCGGGGACATGGGACGGGACGACGACTTCCAGTGGCAAAGGTCAGGAGTTAGGAGTGGGACTTCAGTCCCAAGGTGGCAACCAGGGGGTAGGGGGAATTGTCAAGGGGTGGGGCTACCCTTGTGGCCCTTGAAAGCTCACAAAAAGGGTCATAAAATGCTTAGATGCAGGAGTAGAGGTGGATGTCATTTTCTTGTACTTTAGCAAGGCCTTTGATACGGTATTGCATCTTATTCTCATAAATAAATTAAGAGGCTGTGACATAGATGTTTACACGGTCCAGTGGGTGGCAAATTGGCTTAGCGGTCACACCCGGAGAGTGGTAGTATACGGGTTGGTATTGACCTGGAAGGATGTGGGTAGTGGGGTCCCGCAGGGTTTGGTCCTTGGACCTGTACTCTTCAATATCTTCATCAGTGACTTTGATGTGGATGTGAAGTGTACTCTGTCCAAGTTTGTGAATGATACTAAATTGTGGGGTGAAGCGCACACTCCAGAGGGTAGGGAACGATTGCAGGCAGACCTGGACAGGTTAGAAAAGTGGGCAGGTGCATCTAGGGCGCAAAAATATCCAGCGCATCTACCGGCTGGGAAGTGACCCTCAGCAGCACAGAAGTGGAAAGGGATCTCAGAGTCATAGTGGACTCCAAGATAAACATGAGTCGTCAGTGTGACAAAATCATTAGCAAAGCTAACCGCACTTTATCATGCATCAGCAGATGCATGACAGATAGATCCAAGGAGGTGCTACTTACCCTCTATGTGGCATTGGTCAGGCTGCAGTTGGAGTACTGTGTCCAGTTTTGGGTGCCATACTTCAAAAAGGATATTGATAGACTTGAGAGGGTCCAGAGCAGGGCCACTCATGGTTAGGGGCTTACAGGACAAGCCCTGTGAGGAGAGACTGAGGGACCTGGACCTCTTCGGCCTCAGCAAGAGAAGACTGAGAGGTGATCTTATGACCGCCTACAAATTCATTATGGGGACACAGCAAGGGATCAGAGATTCTCTGTTCACCAGGGCACCTCTTGGGGTAATGGGGGAACAATGGTCACAGACTGACAGAGGGCAGATTTAGGTCAGATATCAGGAAATACTTCTTCACAGTAAAGGTGGCCAGAATTTGGAATGGGCTTCCAAGGGAGGTGGTGCTTTCCCCTACCTTGGGGGGCTTTAAGAAAAGGCTGGCTAGGCATCTGGCTGGGGTCATCTGACCCCTGCACTCTTTCGTGCCCAGACAGGGGGTCGGGCTCTGTGATCTGTTAAGGTCCCTTCCGACCCCAGCATCTATGACTATGAAAAAGGATTCTTCATGGAATTCCATGAACAAGCAGTCAGGACTCATAGTAAAGGTGATATCTTTTATTAAACCAACTAGATTTTTGCAAAAAAAACCCCTTTAATTGCAAGCTTTCAGGCATAAACACCCTTCATCAGGCATTAGAGAAAAGATTAAATTGCAATTAAATAATTTTTTTTTGCAAAAACCTAGTTGGTCTAATAAAAAGTATCACCTCTACTACGAGTCCTGATTGCTTTTTCCTCTAGACCAATATGGCTACAACCTGGATACCCGATTCCATGAACAAAGAATTCCTAGTTTAAATGTAGTCTCTAGAAACTCAAACATCTTTTGTTTAGGCTTAAGGTATTATTTAAACAAATGGTGTGTGTTTCCATTTCCCTGTTGTTGGCTGTTTCATTCACAACATTTCCTTGTAAAAAAGTCTGTCTGTTTTCCTTCTAAAAATCCACAAAATAGAGTCAGTCAAAAATCTTTCCAAATCAACAAACCCTTTTCAGTTACTATATAATTCCAGGAATTCAATCATTCCATCAGGTGTTATAAACGTACACTTGCTGGATTAGTAAGGCAACCTCACTAGAACTTCATATCTCTGTCATATTGAAAATGGTTGGGTTTTGTTCGCTTTTTTTCCTCCTAATACAGAACAAACTGCATTATCTGAAGCTTGGTTGGAATGATATAGTTGGACATGGTCCTGCTTTGAACAGGGGGTTGGATGAAATGACTTTGAGGTCCCTTCCAACCCTATTGTTCTATGATTCTATGTCAGTAGAAGATTGGGTAGATTTAGAAATTGGAAGTTTAGACAACTGAAAAAGTATTTCTTTGTTACAAATGTTTGGTACATGACCTGATTTCAGATAAGTTAGATCAGTGATTCTCAACCAGGATGTGACAGCACCTTAGGGTGCCTTGAGATCCTTTCAAGGCTGCCATGAGGTGCCATGCGATACTAGTACTGCTAGGTGTGCAAACATGATTCATAAGGTAAAATCAGAGATTTCAAATGGGAATCCATAGTGTTAAAAACAGCCATGACCTGTTGCGGTTTTTCTGAGATCCTTGTAACAGAAGAATTACTCTATTAGTTGAATGAAATTTAAGCACTGACATTTTCCAAAGGGTGCCTTGAGCCTGAGGAGGTTGAGAACCACTGATTTAGGTTATACTTTCCATTGTCTTGTCTCTCTCACACACACATTAAACATTTAACTAACTTACCTTCCTCAGTGGGACTGCAAGTAAGTTAAGACTTGCAAATGCCTTCTGTTAGGGAAACTTGCAACATTGCCTGTACAGTTTTTGAGCATCAGGTTGTATTCTGGGGTTCATATTCTTACTCTCTTACTCTGCTGTCCCTGAACTAATTGGTAAAATGATTGCATGCTTCTGAAAATCCTTTCTTATTGTCCACTCCTACTCTGTTCTCTTGTAAAATTGTTTCCCTAACAATCACAAGATAGGGACTCCATTCATGATTATTTTATTTTATTTTTTTTCTAAAGGTGTATTGTATTGTATTGTGTTATAGAGACAGCACAAAAAGCTTTTGCTGACTTCAGTTGCACTTGCTCAGTGGTTCTGCAAATTAGGCTCCATGGTTCAGACAAGGGAAATTGTACTTCTAAAAAATGAAGAATTGTATAATTGGTGGCTCCTTAGAATTTAGATTTAGAAATTGAGTATTCTCTAGGAATTGCGTGGTATAGATTGGGTTACTGCAAAGTTCTCATGTGTGACATTCACCTCCTTTTGTCATAACTTGAAATGTCCTCATGGTTTTCAGAATTTAAAAATATACACATATGCAAAATGTCAAAGCAAAGCAAAACCCAAGTCTTTCATCTGTTGTGCATTACCAGTTGCCATAGTAGTCTTTCTGCTGCTTGAGCTAAAGGATTTTTCTTCTCCTCCTGCCAGTTTATGTATAACCATTTATGTTCCATGAAGTAGCTGTAGAAGAATTCATAACATGCTGAGAATAGTGTAATATCCATGTCATCCCCATTTTACAGATGGCATTTTCAAGGACAGAGGTACAACAGGTCTTCACTGAGAGACAATTTAGCTAACCCCTTTGTATTTAAGTGTGATATAATAGAGCTATAAACTGTTACCTGCTTGTGTAACCTGAAAGAGTTCAGAAGTGCATGTAAAACTCCTGTTTTTGTCTATTATTGTTATTATTATTAGTTGTATGTTATAGTATTTTACACTGATAATTCATAATACCTAATAACAAAAAATATTGTTGTTCTAGGGGTTTTGTTGTCCTGCCCCACGATTTGTAGCCCTGTGGTACTATTGCCAAAGGGGTGGGTGCCCTCCAGATTCTGTCTTTCTATTTTGCTTAGCAGCAGTGGGACTAAGCATTTTCTCCCTAAGGTGCTTAGTGAGATAGATGCTGCCGCATGGGGAGATAGCCTTGGCTTTAGACTCTTTATGGTTTTTGGCATGCTGTCAGAATTAAGCACTAATCACACAATGCAGAGATGGGATACAGTTATTTGGCTTATAAGTTATCCAAGTCAGAACGGAATGGTATAGGATGGGCAAAATACATCTCTGTAAACGTGGGGCATTATCTTTGCTAAAAAACAAAACTTTGCTGCAAATGGGCTTCTCAAAAAGGGTTGCAAAAATATTTTATAATGTAAAGTTTTGTGCCTCTTAATGAGCAAGAATAGTGCAGGAATTCTCTGTAAGATGTCCTGTGTATATTCTGTCATATCTGTCTCTCTGTGTCACTGTGGTGGGGTTTTTCAAGTTTTGCAGCTTCAGGGAAGGGACTCTTTGCACATTAGTGAAGTTTCTAATACACAGTGATAACTACTAAAATAGAAATAATATCTTGTACAATACAAATTTTTGGCAAAATCTTTTTGGCATTCCCTTTCCTTCAGGTCTCTCCCTCTTTCTCTCTCTCACTTAATGTTTTAGGAATGGTTGTTTATTTTTCTTTTGTTAAGAGCTCCTGCCTTTTTCCTTGCGTTACTTTAGGGGGAAAAAAGACTGTGTGCCAGGAGCAGTTAAGCATATCAGTTTTATATTTAGGAGAAATTTATATAACTCAAAACAGGATACTTTTCGTTAATGGGTCCACCCAAGTGTGAAGAATTCTCCTCAGTGCTATTCCCTCTTTTTATACATTTTAAAATTAGGAAAGAGAGAAATAACCATATTTTTAATGCTGAGGTCAGTGGAACCCTGTTTGCTTTGTCCCCTATTAAAAATTAGCTGGTTGTAAAAAATGGTGACTTTTAACTTCAGAGGGTATGGTTAAAGATGTTGATTTCAGTCTTTTGTTTTAGACAACTTTTATTAGGTGCCATTCAACAGAGATTTCTGGAATTTAGATTGATATCGTTGTTCAGCTTCTGTCCTCACTGAAACATTGAACTTGGGCTTGTTGATTTCACATCTAGGAGTACCATGTTTACTGTGAGAGGCTTTCTGGCATAAACTTAAGTTTAGCGTTTTTGCCAGCATTCTACAAATAAAAAACAATCTAAACTGGAAGCTGGGTTCTGAATATAGCACCTGTTTCCCACTGCATATATCTTTTCTACTATGCACAAGACTAAACTTATGTAAACAGGTGTAAAGAGTCCAGAGTCAGGGTAGTCTAATCTCTAGTAGTCTAGAGTAGTCTGGGAGAAACATTTTTGACTGCTAGGCTGTACTCTGATAGACTCCTGTTGTGGCCTTTGTCAAATCACTTCACTGTTCTGCTTTGCTCTACCCTAACAGCACTATAATGCTGGCTACCTACCTCGCTACCTCAGATTTAATTAATGTTTTCAGTCTTTTGAAAGCAGGGTATGAATCAATCTTGCACATTTATTTTGTTCATTTATTTAGTAAGGAAGCTTTTTATCAGCAAGTAAAATCTTTCATCACCATCCTTATGGAAGGTGTGGTTGAATACATTTTTTAATGTGATGTAGTAAATGTTCTTGATTCTTTTAAGGTTATAAATATCTTCATTAGGTTAATTAATATCGCATTTTTAATTGTGTGCACAAAGTTGCAGTAAACTATAGGGTTTCCAAAGGTTTTTGACGTCTACGTTTCTCTCATTTTATTTAATATTGTAGTGTGTGACACAACAGCAGTACCTACATTTAACATATAACCCTATGGATGATTCATTCTTCAAGATCAGTATAGAGGAAACACACTAGTCAAGATCTGCTTTTCCCCTTAATTGTTTTGTTTTGTTTTTTTTATCCTGTAGCAATTTGGAAAGGGCTTAGAGCAGTTCAGCTCTTTGCCATTTTGTATTCTATAGGCAGCTCCCTGGAGCATGCTAGCAGAATGACTACATGCCCTTTTCATAGCTACAGAAATATCACACAGGCATTTGTCATCTTCCCCATGGCACACTGTAAACCTCTGGAGCAACTTAACCATCCTTTCATGTTTTTTCAGCCACCCTTGCAGCCTCTGTGGAGGCAGGCTTTCATCCCAGGTAACCAAGTTGTTGCTACTCTGGGGTAGAAAATGTGCGAAGCAGCTTTATCAGCACAGATGCTCCCAATAGCTTGTTAAACACAAAATAGATTATTGTTGTGGGTTTTTTAAATTAATCCTCCCAAACTTATAAAATATTTCTATGCTTCACAAGAATTGAGTTACCTTTAAACATTTGATGACTTGCTCACTGGCCAGGTAGCAGGAGTTTTGATTGGCTTCACTTGTATTAACTGAACAGTTTGCTGTGGATTGGTAGGTGCTCAAAGATCAAGTTATCTGTATGTTTGTTTAAATCAGCTCATGTTCTGTCCAGTAGGCTGTAGCCTGTCATTTCTCTAATATGTGAGATCACACTAAACAAAATTTAGATGTTGGCTGCATCAGAAGGCAGAGAGACAATTCTGTTTTATTAGAAGGCTTTAATAATTTGGCTTGGTGTTAACTCTTTGCTTGTTTTCTTTTGGTGCAGGAGATACATCGTCGGTTTGAAAATGCTCCTGACTCTGCCAAGACAAAAGCTCTGCAAACTGTTATTGAGATGAAGGTAAGAGATACCATATTGCAAAAAAGAAGATTCTGTTCTCTGGTACAAAGTGAGCAGATGGAATTTGGCACTAAAAATCTGAGATGCTGTATGAGTTACAGTGCCTGTTCCAGTATTTTTAATTAAAAAATTCTTGGAGATTTTTCATTGTAGTTTTATTGTGCTAGCTTGTGCCATGACAGATGCCTATTTTGTCTGCCTCTACTGGGTTTTATGGTTTCCAAGCAATTAGTCAAGTTTTCATTACATTCTGAGGATGAGAATGATGAAATAAATGGGTGTCTTAATGATGGTAGTGGACATTCTTTCCCTCTATAGTATTTTCTCTTCCCAGAGTATAGCAGCTTCTTGACAAGCAGTGGTGGCCATCAAAGGGTTGAGAATTGCCTGTGTAAAGCAATACTGTGCAACACGGAGGTTGGAATAAAAAGAGTTTGAAGACACAACAGTGATGTTGTTGTTTACGAGCCTTATGCCCATGTTTGTAACATAATAATAACCATCTCTTGCACAAATCATATATATATATATATATATATATATATATATATATATATATATATATACACACACACATACACACACACACAGACACACACATACACAGGATATGTGTGTTAACTGTAAGCCAGATATAATTTCTGTCAAGAGAAAAGGGTGCTGTGTTTCAATGGAAATGGAGGCTCATGCTTCTTCACAGAAGTGAATGGAAAGCCTGTGTGTTTTATATCTAGACAAATTCATGGATGATAGACATATTAATAACTTTCAAAGAGAACTATTGGAGATGTTTTCTCTGGCACCGTTAAACTGATAAAGGTGAATCAGGGATGAATCACTTTAGATATAGCCAGTGCAACACTCTCCCTCTAAATCAGTGATTCTAACCAGGAGATAATGGCACCCTGGGGTTCCTGGAGATTCTTTTGAGGGGGTTGGGGGTGTGCCACGGAATGCTTGCACTGTTAGGTGTGTAAACATGATTCACAAGATAAATCCAGAGATTTTAATAGAAATCAATAGTTTCATAGATTTCATAGATATTAGGGCTGGAAGGGACCTCGAAGATCATCAAGTCCAGCTCCCTGCCCTAGGGGCAGGAAGTCAGCTGGGGCAAAGGATCCTGGGAGGATAAGCATCCAAACGTTTCTTGAATGAGTCCAGAGTAGGTGCCTGCACCACTTCTAGAGGGAATCTATTCCAGGTCTTGGGGGCTCAGACAGTAAAGAAATGTTTTCCTTATGTCCAGCCTAAAACAGTCTTAGAGGAGTTTATGACCGTTGGTCCTCGTTTTTCCTTGGGGAGCTCTGGTGAGCAGACGTTCTCCCAGATCCTGATGTACCCCCTTATATACTTATAAGCAGCCACCAGGTCCCCTCTGAGCCTTGCGCTTTTCCAGGCTGAAGAGTCTCATGGCTTTCAGCCTCTTCATAAGGCCTCTTCTCCTGTCCTCTGATCATGTGCGTGACTCTCCTCTGGACTCTCTCAAGCTTCTTGACATCCTTCTTGAATTGAGGAGCCCAGAATTGGATACAGTACTCCAGCTGCAGCCTTACCAAGGCCAAGTACAGTGGGAGGATGACATCCTGAGATTTACCTGAGAAGCATCTATGGATGCAAGCCAGAGTTTTATTTGATTTGCCAGCTGCGACATGGCATTGGTGCCTCATGTTCATCTTGTGGTCAATCATGACCCCTAAGTCTCTTTCGGCCATGGTGCTAGCAAGCGTAGCACTGCCGAGCCTATAAGAATGCTGTGGGTTTTTTTCCCCCGAGATGGAGTAACTTACATTTATCAATATTGAACGTCATCAGGTTTGTATCCGCCCACTTAGTAAGTTTATCCAAGTCAGCCTGGGTCATGAGCCTGTCCTCAGGTGTGGATGCTATGCCCCAAAGTTTAGTGTCATCGGCACACTTAGCCAGTGCGCTTCTGACACCTATGTCCACATCATTGATAGTTGTAGTCTTCCAGAGTTTTTTGCAACAAAAGCACTGCTATATTATTTTTGTATAATTAAAAAAAAAAAAAGAGAGAAAACTGACAGCTGGCATTTTCCAGGTCATTTCAAGTAAGTTTCCAAGACCCAGGGGTGCCTTAGGTCTTTAAAGATTGAGAACCACTGCTCTAAACCATCTACTTCTGCCACTGTTGGAGACAGGATTCTGGGTGAGATGGAGCATTGGTTTGACCCAGTGTGGCACTTTTTATGTTCTTATGTCCTTACATGTAAGCAAAGAACACAATGTTAGGGGATATTCTAAGTTATGCCATGGCATCAGGTATGACACGTCTACAGGGAAGTTGTGTGGAGACAAACTGAGTGAATTAAAATAGTCTTTGAAAAAGCAACAATCCATTTTCACACAAGCACATCCTACAAGTAAGTGTTGGAATAGTTATAGTTAGCTGTGTCCTTTTCCAAGAAATAGCTGCTGTTTCAAAGCCCTTTTGCTGAGGTAGAGTTCCTAAAGAAAGAAATGATGAAGGCTGCAGACATTATGTGCCTACAGAAGTGACAAACTTATGCAAAAAGCAGCCTCTCAAGAAACATAGCAGCCAACAAAATCTCTGACTTATCAGATAATTTGCAGAGTCACCTGTAAAACAAGGAAAAGGCATGTGCTTCTTTTTCACTAGCTATTGAAGAAAGCAAAGATGTGAATGATGTTGCACAGCTAGTTGTGTTTGTTCAGGTTGTCAATCAAGAAATGAATGTGACAGATGGGTTTTTGGAGTTAGTGCCTGTGCGGGCCGGGAGCGACCCGGGCCCTTTTTCGTGCTGCACGCGGGCTGTGGCCAGCAGCCCGGGCATGCTGGATCAGAGAGGGAGGGCGATGAGCTGGAATTAGGCACAAAAGCTTAGCGGTAGTTTTAAAGATTGTTTACTTACACCAGAGATGGCAGTGGTGTAGGCTGGAAGACTTGCTTGAGTTGCAGTTACAGACACAGACAACACGGACGGTCACGTGGAGTTTGCTAGGCTCCACGGAACAGAGCTCCGGATGCTCTGTGGGAATGCGCCACCAAAATCGGAATCGGAGATACGTCTTATAAAATTTGCGCTCGAAGTCAGGAAGAGGTGGGCGATGGATCAGGTCGCCAAGCTCCTCTGAATCTCACACAGGGTCTCTATTACCCTGCCATGTATCCAGAGTCCCCACGAGATGGATGTGGAGTCCTCTTCGGCTTGGGCGGAAACCGCTCAAGCCTCTTATACGGCTAACAGGCCAATTGTTAGCCGCCACGTGGGAATAATTTAGAACTAGCCA
>NW_005841929.1:3032357-3032736 GCF_000455745.1 Alligator sinensis | reverse complement strand
TTATTTGACGGCCCCGTCCTGCCATTTTTAAGCACAGGGACATTGATACACGAGATGCTGTGACACTTTAATTAGAGTGACTCTCAGAGCTGCTAGAATTAAAGCAGCACCCCCCCCTCCCCCTGCCCGCCCTGGAGCACATGTAAAAGTGCCCTTTGTTATTGTGCGGGCCGGGAGCAACCCGAGCCCTTTTTCGTGCTGCACGTGGGCTGTGGCCAGCAGCCCGGGCACGCTGGATCGGAGAGGGAGGGCGACGAGCTGGAATTAGGCACAAACGCTTAGCGGTAGTTTTAAAGATTGTTTACGTACACCGAGATGGCAGTGGTGTAGGCTGGAAAACTTGCTTGAGTTGCAGTTACAGACACAGACAACACGGACG
>NW_005841929.1:3026072-3032271 GCF_000455745.1 Alligator sinensis | reverse complement strand
GTCGCCAAGCTCCTCTGAATCTCACACAGGGTCTCTATTACCCTGCCGTGTATCCAGAGTCCCCACGAGATGGATGTGGAGTCCTCTTTGGCTTGGGCGGAAACCGCTCAAGCCTCTTATACGGCTAACAGGCCAATCGTTAGCCGCCACGTGGGAATAATTTAAAACTAGCCAATAGCGGGGAACGAATTTGCATACCGGTGGCGGGAACTCTTTTGCACCATGCATTTCTCTTGCAACTTGAGCAATGCACTCTGCAAAAGAAGCTGCAGAAAGGTGGGAAACTCGTCCCTGCACCGGGGTTTTCCTCTGCAACAGGAAACTTTCCCGTGCAATGAAGCTGCAACTTGGCGGGGATAATTCTGGTGCTGAAGCACACACAAAATCATGCCTTTGGGTCATGACAGTGCCAACTAAAGGAAAGGACCTTTTCAACAGATGACCACAGCTTTGAATAAATTAGATGTGGACTGGAGAAGGGAACTGAGTGTTGCAGCAGGCAGGACTTGTTCCATGTTGGGAAGTAACACAGGATTTGGGGGAAAACTCAAGAGTAAGGGGCAGAGTATCTAGACTGGGGCGGGCAGTTATTTTGGGCAGAGGGCCGCTTACTGAGTTTCGGCAAGCCATCAAGGGCCGCATGACAGGCAGCCCAGGACAGATTAATACTAATTTTCTAAATTTTTTAGAGGCCCGGATAGAATGGCTGGATAGAATGGCCTGGCGGGCCGCATCTGGCCCCCAGGCCGCATTTCACCCACCCCTGATCTAGACCATGAGTTCTGTGTTTTTCATTGAATTCCACATCAGGAAGCTCTCTCTGCCAAAACTCTGGGTATGGCTCACAGGGCTGTCAGCCATTGGAGAAAAGTGACTTTCAGCATGGACTGCTGTATTATGCTGAAGCGCACTCACTGAATTGTAGAGCTGTCTTAAAGTGCTTCCTTAAACAGTGACGTGAGATTGAAGTATTTATGAGAAAGAAAGAGAAACCTGGAGCTGAACTTCAAGATAAAGAATTATTACAGGATCTTGCCTTCTTAATGGACATAGTCAGGCATCACAGTACTCTAAACTCAAAAATGCAGGGTCAGAAGTAGCTTATGACTGTGTTTTATGCCTTTGAAATGAACCTGTCTCACTGGGACAAATAGCTCTGTGCAGTGTAGCACATTTTTCCACCTTGAATCCACTGTTCCGTGCCACTGGGATTGAAGGTGGTAAGGGCTTGGAAAAATACGTGGTCAATATTGCTCATCTCAGGCACAAATTCCAGAACAGGTTCTCTGATTTTTGGAGCCACGAAGCAGAGTTAAGACTTTTCAGCACCCCGTTCCCAGTTTGTCCGGAATATGCCCATCAGTAGCTGCAAGTGGAACTCAGAGATCCTCATTGGAACACTACACTGAAAGATAAATTCTCAAAAGTTAGGATTCACAAACCTGGGAGAAAACTATCCAGCAGTAAAATCCTTCACATCAAGGGTGTTTTCAATGTTCACAAGAAAATGCGCGTGCATACAGATCTTCTCAGGTATGGACATTAACAATCAAAAATGGACATTAACAATCAAAACTGTGCTCAAGATGCAGTGAAAAGCACTTGAATGTCATCCTGAAAGTGGCTCTGGCACTGTTGTTAGGACTAAACTTACAGGAAATAATTGCAGCCAAGAGGTGCCAGGTGTCCAGGAACAATACTAGCAGTTTGTAAGATGTTAATTTGTGCAAAATATTTTTTTGTTTTGCTTTAAATTCACCTTACATTCTCTTCATTTTCCTAATAAGCTCTGTAGCAAATACTTTTTTAAAACAAATTGATGTTTTCACACATTTGGATACTTGTTTGTAACAATTTTTTATACAACCACAAATTAAAAAAATGGTCTGTGCTGAAAACATAGGTATGTCACAAACATAGACTGAGCTTACTGAGTTAATAACAAATTTGGTGAAAAATTTAGGTTGCCACCTGCAAATACCTGCAAAGCAGGGAATATGACTTGCTCACTAATGTGGGTTTAACATCCGTGAGTAGAGCAATGGCTGCTTTTAGTGGATGCAATTTGGAAAATGAATAATCATTATTCATATGTACATTATTAAGCATAAAATTCTGGGCTGTGTACATCGGTTCCCACTCTTCCTAACACTTGAGAGTTCCATGGAAACAATGCATCGAGCAGATTGGAAAATTTCCATTTATTCTCTTAAATCAAAAAGAATATGAACTATAATATTGTTTACCTGTTTGCTTTTTCTAGCAATGTAAAAAAGTATCTAAAATGATCTGTGAACGGCTGACTATAGGTTGGCATCCCCTACAGCAGGGGTGTAAAACTCACCTGGCCCCGAGGGCTGGATGAATGGTGAATGGTGTAGGGCTGGTCCATGGGCTAGACCAGGCCCATGCCTTTTTCCTCCTGCCCCCCACATGCCTGACCCAGTGTATGTGGAATTTACCCGTCTGGGATGCCAGCCCAAGTGGGCTGTGTGGGTGGTGCAGCCCAGGACCTGTCCCCAGGAAGATGCCCGTTTGGTGCAGCCTGTGATCTGGACCGAGCAAGTGGTGCAGTTGGTGCAGCCCCAGGCCTAGATCTCAGCAAGCACTGCAGTCAGCACAGCCCAGGACTGGCCCCAATGGGCAGCACAGCCTAGAACCCAGCCCTAGTGAACACTGCAGATGGCATGACCTGGGATCAGCCCCAGTGAGTAGTGTAGCTGAGAATCTGTCCCCAGTGAGCATTGCATGTGGTGCATCCTGGGTCCGGCCCCAGCAAGCACCACATGCCCTGGGCACTGTGTGTAGGTCTGGTCTACCACAGCATGTGGTACAGCACCAGGGACCAGATTATGGGGCTCCATGGGCCAAGTTCAGCCTATTGGCCATATGTTTGACACCCCTGCCCTAAAGGCTTATCCTTATCGGCCTATATTGATATTTGTGCATCTCATCTTTACTTTATGGTGTTTATTTTGTTCCCCAACTTCTAACCCTCACCTTATTGATGTTAGCTAAGTAACATGTTTCATGTGTTTTTATACCATATCCTTGGATTAGAGTTGATGTGAATCTGCCTTTTCTACAATTAGAGCTAAACATGTCCCATCATATTATCTGTTGTACACACTCGTGGACTGCAAGCTTACATTTTTCACATGGCCTTACTGCTCATTCCATTCTCTGGCGCTAGCAACATGCTAGTTTAGCCTTAAACTTCTCCTTTGCTTTCAGAAATGAGGTGAAAAAATGGCTGTCTCACAAAATTTATATGCTAGCTTTCAAATAGGTGATGTTTAAACTGGTGGAGACCAGTTCTTTTAGGATCATCTATTGAAGGGTAGTTATAGCTCCAGCACACCCATGTCTGCTGTTCCTCTCATGGTTAACAAGTCATTTAACATTATGTTGCTTTTTATCTCATCTTATCCTTTTTAGGACTCAAAAATCTCCTCCATGGAGCGAGGTCTCCGGGATTTGGAAGAGGAGATCCAGATGCTGAAGTCAAATGGAGCTGTGAGCACGGAGGAGCGGGAGGAGGAAATGAAGCAAATGGAGGTGTATCGTAGTCATTCCAAATTCATGAAAAATAAGGTAATGAGAAAAGTGATAGTGCTATCATGACCTCTCTAAATATTAGGGAAGAGTTGGGAAAAGTATTTATACTTAGCTATTCAACCAAGGATGTAGTTGGAACTTGCATATTACCCTAACCACTTGGAAATGGTGCAAAGGTATCTACACTTGGCTTTGAAATGGAATAGCCTCATGATTTTTAAGAGAAACTAAGGAATTGTATGCTCAATAAGAAAAAGGGCCAAATTCTGCTCACTACTTCTGTTGACTTGGTTGGAATTTTTTGTGCATCTCTGGGCCCTTTATAATACTTTTGATAGGTTTAGGTTAATTTAATCTAACAGGCTTTTTAAATATACTTTATAGAAGGAAAAAACTATTTCTGTATGAGCTGATGGATCATTATGCTATGACCAAAAGGATTAACATGATTTCAGTGTTGTTTTGAGCATGAGTGCTTAGGTTTCAATTGTGTTGTCCTTCCAGTAGTGTTGTCACAGGACGGACAGATTCCACTGTAGCACTGGTGGCTAGATGCAATTATACATTTGGGGATGTTTGTATGCAGGTGGCATTGGGAAATGCTGGTCCTCAGGCACAGAGGTGGCACAAATAAATTACTGTACTGTGTAGAATTTACAGTTGATTTATACTTTATTTCTACTGGATTCTTTGGAGCTCTTATCACTGTACTGAATTGATTTGTTTTATACTTATAGTTTTCACTTACTGGAGAGTGTTGAACACAATTGTTGTATCATCTTAAAGAAGAAATATACATTAATAAGACTTAATAAGACTTGTTAATAACCTTTCACTAAATCCAGCTTAATGATTTACTCCAAGAAAAACTTTTCTCCTTTCATCCTGTTGAACTATCACTAGAAACTGAATACCTCCCCCCCGCCAATAATAGGAATATGAAAAGACCATTTAAATTGTTTTCTACCTCATGTCTGCTACTAAATTGTCTATTATTTCCTGCCTTACCTTGTTAGCAGTTTGCTTCTCCATCCCTCTCTTTAGGCCTAATGAACACATTCTCCTTTGGCTTATTTCTGTACTGCTTCTGTCCCTTGTGCTCTCTCTTTTCTTGCTGACAACTTTCTCCCTAACTCTAGTTGATTTAACAGCCTGTTCCCCCTTGTGACTTGTCCAGCTCCAATCCTGATGTCTCAGCCATACCCTGCAGTCCTGTCTTGTTTTATAATTACACAAAATCATCTTTTTAATAAGATATTTTGTTGGCATCAGTAGCTGCCTCAGGATAGCGTATCCCTCTAAAGCTAAGGATTTTCTCTTACTATTTCTGCCTGAATTTTCTATTTGTTTCTTATTTCAAAATGGTTGTGCCACGTGCACTACAATTGAAATAATAGCTGCAGCCACATTTGTAGTGTCAATTTTTGCAAGGATGATAATGAAACTCTTGCCTGAGGACTTGACAGTATAGTGACTTTAACCCCCAGAGATCTTGACAGAGAAGGGAATGAGGGACCAATCTTGACCTTACTATTTAGTTTTTAATGAGTTGTAATCATTTTGTTGGCTGAAAGAGGTCAGCTAAAAGATGATAAATGTTGAAATTGAAAAGAATAACAATGTCGTGGCAGGTAGATCAACTGAAGGAAGAGCTAAGTGCCAAAGAGGCTCAAGGGGAGGAGCTGAAAAAGAGAGCAGCTGGTCTCCAAGCTGAGGTCTCTGCCGTAAGATTTCTCTCTTTGTGTGCAGTGGCCATTTGCTGGGCCTTTGCCAGCTCTATGACTTTCTGGGTAGCTTACGCTTCTCTTACACCTTGCGTCTTTAATACTAGAACTAACCAGTCTCCCCTACTGTGCATCTGTCTCTTGTTCACATTCTCTTGGCATCTGTAGCCTTACTGTTTAAAACACACTCTGACTACCCATATTTGCTCTCTGAGACAACGATTCTACTCTAGTGATGATTTCACAGACGGGCAGCGTTTCTAAAGTGCATGGCACCCACCATTAGGATCAGATTTTCAAATGATACTATGCTTCACTTAGGGATCAAAATAAACAGCCAGTTTAAAAAAAACAAAACCATGCTCACCTGTCTTGTAAATGTCTCCATAACTATAACAGTTTGAACTGGTGTGTGCTCAGTACTTTTTAAAATTGGCCTTTGGTTAAGTACTTAACAAAGATTTGAGTGCTTTTGAAAATCTGCCCCTGTGTTGTGTTAGCAGTGTATGTTAAAACTTTTTCTTTTTTAAATACTGCATGTGCTGGGTGATCAGTGTGCGTCACAGAGGAGAAAGATATGAGCACTTAATGCTGCCTTTAACTTTCTTTGGAGCTCTGAACACTATCATATTCTTTTCCAGAAACCTTGAGCATATGGGCTTTTTGGGCTTGCAGCTCATCTGTTGGGGTTCTAGGTCCAGTAAATTTAAGGTTTTGCCTGGGACTTTTAAGATTTTGTACTGTCCTTGTATGTAAGCAAAACACTTTACCTGTTTAAAATATCTGTGATTAAAAAGGTGTAGAATTTCATTTCAAGATGGATCCGAAGTGTCTTTTCCTAGCCTATGTGTGGCTTTCTAATGGGAGAAGCTTATTTGTCTATCTAGACAGATAGATTAGATATAGATATGTAGGGA
>NW_005841929.1:3014591-3025895 GCF_000455745.1 Alligator sinensis | reverse complement strand
CGGGCTGTGGCCAGCAGCCCGGGCACGCTGGATCGGAGAGGGAGGGCGACGAGCTGGAATTAGGCACAAACGCTTAGCGGTAGTTTTAAAGATTGTTTACGTACACCGAGATGGCAGTGGTGTAGGCTGGAAAACTTGCTTGAGTTGCAGTTACAGACACAGACAACACGGACGGTCACGTGGTGTTTGCTAGGCTCCACGGAACAGAGCTCCGGATGCTCTGGGTGAACGCGCCACCAAAATCGGAATCGGAGATACGTCTTTTAAAATTTGCGCTCGAAGACGGGAAGAGGTGGGCGATGGATCAGGTCGCCAAGCTCCTCTGAATCTCACACAGGGTCTCTATTACCCTGCCGTGTATCCAGAGTCCCCACGAGATGGATGTGGAGTCCTCTTTGGCTTGGGCGGAAACCGCTCAAGCCTCTTATACGGCTAACAGGCCAATCGTTAGCCGCCACGTGGGAATAATTTAAAACTAGCCAATAGCGGGGAACGAATTTGCATACCGGTGGCGGGAACTCTTTTGCACCATGCATTTCTCTTGCAACTTGAGCAATGCACTCTGCAAAAGAAGCTGCAGAAAGGTGGGAAACTCGTCCCTGCACCGGGGTTTTCCTCTGCAACAGGAAACTTTCCCGTGCAATGAAGCTGCAACTTGGCGGGGATAATTCTGGTGCTGAAGCACACACAAAATCATGCCTTTGGGTCATGACAGTGCCAACTAAAGGAAAGGACCTTTTCAACAGATGACCACAGCTTTGAATAAATTAGATGTGGACTGGAGAAGGGAACTGAGTGTTGCAGCAGGCAGGACTTGTTCCATGTTGGGAAGTAACACAGGATTTGGGGGAAAACTCAAGAGTAAGGGGCAGAGTATCTAGACTGGGGCGGGCAGTTATTTTGGGCAGAGGGCCGCTTACTGAGTTTCGGCAAGCCATCAAGGGCCGCATGACAGGCAGCCCAGGACAGATTAATACTAATTTTCTAAATTTTGTAGAGGCCCGGATAGAATGGCTGGATAGAATGGCCTGGCGGGCCGCATCTGGCCCCCAGGCCGCATTTCACCCACCCCTGATCTAGACCATGAGTTCTGTGTTTTTCATTGAATTCCACATCAGGAAGCTCTCTCTGCCAAAACTCTGGGTATGGCTCACAGGGCTGTCAGCCATTGGAGAAAAGTGACTTTCAGCATGGACTGCTGTATTATGCTGAAGCGCACTCACTGAATTGTAGAGCTGTCTTAAAGTGCTTCCTTAAACAGTGACGTGAGATTGAAGTATTTATGAGAAAGAAAGAGAAACCTGGAGCTGAACTTCAAGATAAAGAATTATTACAGGATCTTGCCTTCTTAATGGACATAGTCAGGCATCACAGTACTCTAAACTCAAAAATGCAGGGTCAGAAGTAGCTTATGACTGTGTTTTATGCCTTTGAAATGAACCTGTCTCACTGGGACAAATAGCTCTGTGCAGTGTAGCACATTTTTCCACCTTGAATCCACTGTTCCGTGCCACTGGGATTGAAGGTGGTAAGGGCTTGGAAAAATACGTGGTCAATATTGCTCATCTCAGGCACAAATTCCAGAACAGGTTCTCTGATTTTTGGAGCCACGAAGCAGAGTTAAGACTTTTCAGCACCCCGTTCCCAGTTTGTCCGGAATATGCCCATCAGTAGCTGCAAGTGGAACTCAGAGATCCTCATTGGAACACTACACTGAAAGATAAATTCTCAAAAGTTAGGATTCACAAACCTGGGAGAAAACTATCCAGCAGTAAAATCCTTCACATCAAGGGTGTTTTCAATGTTCACAAGAAAATGCGCGTGCATACAGATCTTCTCAGGTATGGACATTAACAATCAAAAATGGACATTAACAATCAAAACTGTGCTCAAGATGCAGTGAAAAGCACTTGAATGTCATCCTGAAAGTGGCTCTGGCACTGTTGTTAGGACTAAACTTACAGGAAATAATTGCAGCCAAGAGGTGCCAGGTGTCCAGGAACAATACTAGCAGTTTGTAAGATGTTAATTTGTGCAAAATATTTTTTTGTTTTGCTTTAAATTCACCTTACATTCTCTTCATTTTCCTAATAAGCTCTGTAGCAAATACTTTTTTAAAACAAATTGATGTTTTCACACATTTGGATACTTGTTTGTAACAATTTTTTATACAACCACAAATTAAAAAAATGGTCTGTGCTGAAAACATAGGTATGTCACAAACATAGACTGAGCTTACTGAGTTAATAACAAATTTGGTGAAAAATTTAGGTTGCCACCTGCAAATACCTGCAAAGCAGGGAATATGACTTGCTCACTAATGTGGGTTTAACATCCGTGAGTAGAGCAATGGCTGCTTTTAGTGGATGCAATTTGGAAAATGAATAATCATTATTCATATGTACATTATTAAGCATAAAATTCTGGGCTGTGTACATCGGTTCCCACTCTTCCTAACACTTGAGAGTTCCATGGAAACAATGCATCGAGCAGATTGGAAAATTTCCATTTATTCTCTTAAATCAAAAAGAATATGAACTATAATATTGTTTACCTGTTTGCTTTTTCTAGCAATGTAAAAAAGTATCTAAAATGATCTGTGAACGGCTGACTATAGGTTGGCATCCCCTACAGCAGGGGTGTAAAACTCACCTGGCCCCGAGGGCTGGATGAATGGTGAATGGTGTAGGGCTGGTCCATGGGCTAGACCAGGCCCATGCCTTTTTCCTCCTGCCCCCCACATGCCTGACCCAGTGTATGTGGAATTTACCCGTCTGGGATGCCAGCCCAAGTGGGCTGTGTGGGTGGTGCAGCCCAGGACCTGTCCCCAGGAAGATGCCCGTTTGGTGCAGCCTGTGATCTGGACCGAGCAAGTGGTGCAGTTGGTGCAGCCCCAGGCCTAGATCTCAGCAAGCACTGCAGTCAGCACAGCCCAGGACTGGCCCCAATGGGCAGCACAGCCTAGAACCCAGCCCTAGTGAACACTGCAGATGGCATGACCTGGGATCAGCCCCAGTGAGTAGTGTAGCTGAGAATCTGTCCCCAGTGAGCATTGCATGTGGTGCATCCTGGGTCCGGCCCCAGCAAGCACCACATGCCCTGGGCACTGTGTGTAGGTCTGGTCTACCACAGCATGTGGTACAGCACCAGGGACCAGATTATGGGGCTCCATGGGCCAAGTTCAGCCTATTGGCCATATGTTTGACACCCCTGCCCTAAAGGCTTATCCTTATCGGCCTATATTGATATTTGTGCATCTCATCTTTACTTTATGGTGTTTATTTTGTTCCCCAACTTCTAACCCTCACCTTATTGATGTTAGCTAAGTAACATGTTTCATGTGTTTTTATACCATATCCTTGGATTAGAGTTGATGTGAATCTGCCTTTTCTACAATTAGAGCTAAACATGTCCCATCATATTATCTGTTGTACACACTCGTGGACTGCAAGCTTACATTTTTCACATGGCCTTACTGCTCATTCCATTCTCTGGCGCTAGCAACATGCTAGTTTAGCCTTAAACTTCTCCTTTGCTTTCAGAAATGAGGTGAAAAAATGGCTGTCTCACAAAATTTATATGCTAGCTTTCAAATAGGTGATGTTTAAACTGGTGGAGACCAGTTCTTTTAGGATCATCTATTGAAGGGTAGTTATAGCTCCAGCACACCCATGTCTGCTGTTCCTCTCATGGTTAACAAGTCATTTAACATTATGTTGCTTTTTATCTCATCTTATCCTTTTTAGGACTCAAAAATCTCCTCCATGGAGCGAGGTCTCCGGGATTTGGAAGAGGAGATCCAGATGCTGAAGTCAAATGGAGCTGTGAGCACGGAGGAGCGGGAGGAGGAAATGAAGCAAATGGAGGTGTATCGTAGTCATTCCAAATTCATGAAAAATAAGGTAATGAGAAAAGTGATAGTGCTATCATGACCTCTCTAAATATTAGGGAAGAGTTGGGAAAAGTATTTATACTTAGCTATTCAACCAAGGATGTAGTTGGAACTTGCATATTACCCTAACCACTTGGAAATGGTGCAAAGGTATCTACACTTGGCTTTGAAATGGAATAGCCTCATGATTTTTAAGAGAAACTAAGGAATTGTATGCTCAATAAGAAAAAGGGCCAAATTCTGCTCACTACTTCTGTTGACTTGGTTGGAATTTTTTGTGCATCTCTGGGCCCTTTATAATACTTTTGATAGGTTTAGGTTAATTTAATCTAACAGGCTTTTTAAATATACTTTATAGAAGGAAAAAACTATTTCTGTATGAGCTGATGGATCATTATGCTATGACCAAAAGGATTAACATGATTTCAGTGTTGTTTTGAGCATGAGTGCTTAGGTTTCAATTGTGTTGTCCTTCCAGTAGTGTTGTCACAGGACGGACAGATTCCACTGTAGCACTGGTGGCTAGATGCAATTATACATTTGGGGATGTTTGTATGCAGGTGGCATTGGGAAATGCTGGTCCTCAGGCACAGAGGTGGCACAAATAAATTACTGTACTGTGTAGAATTTACAGTTGATTTATACTTTATTTCTACTGGATTCTTTGGAGCTCTTATCACTGTACTGAATTGATTTGTTTTATACTTATAGTTTTCACTTACTGGAGAGTGTTGAACACAATTGTTGTATCATCTTAAAGAAGAAATATACATTAATAAGACTTAATAAGACTTGTTAATAACCTTTCACTAAATCCAGCTTAATGATTTACTCCAAGAAAAACTTTTCTCCTTTCATCCTGTTGAACTATCTTTAGAAACTGAATCCCTCCCCCCCGCCAATAATAGGAATATGAAAAGACCATTTAAATTGTTTTCTACCTCATGTCTGCTACTAAATTGTCTATTATTTCCTGCCTTACCTTGTTAGCAGTTTGCTTCTCCATCCCTCTCTTTAGGCCTAATGAACACATTCTCCTTTGGCTTATTTCTGTACTGCTTCTGTCCCTTGTGCTCTCTCTTTTCCTGCTGACAAGTTTCTCCCTAACTCTAGTTGATTTAACAGCCTGTTCCCCCTTGTGACTTGTCCAGCTCCAATCCTGATGTCTCAGCCATACCCTGCAGTCCTGTCTTGTTTTATAATTACACAAAATCATCTTTTTAATAAGATATTTTGTTGGCATCAGTAGCTGCCTCAGGATAGCGTATCCCTCTAAAGCTAAGGATTTTCTCTTACTATTTCTGCCTGAATTTTCTATTTGTTTCTTATTTCAAAATGGTTGTGCCACGTGCACTACAATTGAAATAATAGCTGCAGCCACATTTGTAGTGTCAATTTTTGCAAGGATGATAATGAAACTCTTGCCTGAGGACTTGACAGTATAGTGACTTTAACCCCCAGAGATCTTGACAGAGAAGGGAATGAGGGACCAATCTTGACCTTACTATTTAGTTTTTAATGAGTTGTAATCATTTTGTTGGCTGAAAGAGGTCAGCTAAAAGATGATAAATGTTGAAATTGAAAAGAATAACAATGTCGTGGCAGGTAGATCAACTGAAGGAAGAGCTAAGTGCCAAAGAGGCTCAAGGGGAGGAGCTGAAAAAGAGAGCAGCTGGTCTCCAAGCTGAGGTCTCTGCCGTAAGATTTCTCTCTTTGTGTGCAGTGGCCATTTGCTGGGCCTTTGCCAGCTCTATGACTTTCTGGGTAGCTTACGCTTCTCTTACACCTTGCGTCTTTAATACTAGAACTAACCAGTCTCCCCTACTGTGCATCTGTCTCTTGTTCACATTCTCTTGGCATCTGTAGCCTTACTGTTTAAAACACACTCTGACTACCCATATTTGCTCTCTGAGACAACGATTCTACTCTAGTGATGATTTCACAGACGGGCAGCGTTTCTAAAGTGCATGGCACCCACCATTAGGATCAGATTTTCAAATGATACTATGCTTCACTTAGGGATCAAAATAAACAGCCAGTTTAAAAAAAACAAAACCATGCTCACCTGTCTTGTAAATGTCTCCATAACTATAACAGTTTGAACTGGTGTGTGCTCAGTACTTTTTAAAATTGGCCTTTGGTTAAGTACTTAACAAAGATTTGAGTGCTTTTGAAAATCTGCCCCTGTGTTGTGTTAGCAGTGTATGTTAAAACTTTTTCTTTTTTAAATACTGCATGTGCTGGGTGATCAGTGTGCGTCACAGAGGAGAAAGATATGAGCACTTAATGCTGCCTTTAACTTTCTTTGGAGCTCTGAACACTATCATATTCTTTTCCAGAAACCTTGAGCATAGGGGCTTTTTGGGCTTGCAGCTCAACTGTTGGGTTTCTAGGTCCAGTAAATTTAAGGTTTTGCCTGGGACTTTTAAGATTTTGTACTGTCCTTGTATGTAAGCAAAACACTTTACCTGTTTAAAATATCTGTGATTAAAAAGGTGTAGAATTTCATTTCAAGATGGATCCGAAGTGTCTTTTCCTAGCCTATGTGTGGCTTTCTAATGGGAGAAGCTTATTTGTCTATCTAGACAGATAGATTAGATATATATATTTAGGGAAAAAATTGTGTGTGTGTGTGTACACACACACTTTTTTTTTTGGTTTAGAGACTGCATAAAACTGAACTATCCCCAAATACTGCAGTCACTTGCTTTTTCTTGTGGTGTGCCTAAGGATACTAACATAGCTGGGGGGGTTGGAGTAGGAGTTGCAGTGTGAGTTCTTCACAGTAGAAGCATAATTTGAATGCTACAATACACACTTGCATATTGCTCTGCTAAATGAAATGGAATTTTTTTATTGGAAGTTTTTGATAGTAGTAAATAGAATTAAAGTTAGAAATAGACTGCCTTATCTCCAGTCAGAATTAAGTAAATAACAGTTAATAACTCTGTAAAGGAAATTCTCTTTATCTCCCCTCCATTTTATCTATTACAAAAGGATAAAAATCATGTTATGCTGTTTTCAGTTTCTACACATATACACACACAAAATGTTCCTCCCTTTGCTCTCTCTCTCTCTCTCTCTCTCTCTCTCTCTCACTCTCTCACTCGCTCTCTCATATGTCATTTTATAATGGAATGCAGCAGTGTTTGGTGACATCATTTGGTGCTAGAAAAACTAACATCCTCTATGTAAAGATGTACATAAAAGCAGCACTTTAGCAGAAGGACATAGGAATTAAATTCATTGACTTTGTTCCGTCCATTCATTACTAATATCACCTTATATTATTACAATTATATTTTATCATTCATGCTGTTTTTAGTGCATGTCACTCATCTGGGGCGGGGCAGGAATCTGATTTTTTTTTTCATTATCTCCTTCAACTTTCTGATTTGCACATATTTAACATGATGCTAATAGACTTGGGTTGCCAGCACCACAAAGGAAGTTGTTTGCAAGTTGCTTAAAACATTTCTGTATATATTTGATTTCACAATGAACTATCCATTTTTTGGATCAACCTGTTAATTGCCATTTTTTGTTGGAAAGTGGGGAGGCATACAATAGGTCTGATTAGAAACCTAGAATTCATGTCCACCTTAAGGCTCAATGCATTTCTCATTAAGCATGTACTCTTGTCTTCAAGTCTGAGTCAGAGTGTCTGAGATGGTAATTGTTTTTAGATTGTGCTTTAACACCATCTCTAAACAGACCTTTGAAATTTTTCATTATTTGTGCATGAATAGGACCACACCTTGACTGAAACCTACGGAAATGTTGTCACTGACTTCAGTGGACTTTAAAAGTGAACAGTGATCCTCACTACAGGGCAGTTTCCAAATACATTTTTTGGGAATGATAAGTGGAAATTTTGGTATCAGTTATTTTATAACGTATTCAGATCCACTTCAAGAAATTTCTTTTCCTAGGAGGGGTGAAATTGTAGTTTCACAAAGAGTGCGACAATTAAAGGCATGTTTCAATGATGTTCTTTGCGGAGATGCAATTGGGATGGTGATGAGGGCAAGAAACCTGTCGTAATTGCCCTGGAAAGGCAAACACACCTTCTAAGGAGAGCGCTCTAAAGCATACTAAATATATCTGATTTGTTTAGGTCTATAAGAGGCACCTAACATTTGTACATATCAAGTACATGTCTGCTTCATATTCAGTAAAAAACTGCCTGTCAAGTAACTAATCATGGTTGGCATGTTGAACGATGGCTGAGGATGGGTTTCACTCATTACTTGTCTGCTCTTCTTTTTTCTGATATCCTGTGTATGAGGTGAAACCCAACCTTGTAGATACATGAAGTCTTTAAAGTTCTGTGGTGACAATCTTTAAAATAGTATCCTTTTCATTGGTAATTGGATGAATACTAACTTTTCATTGCTGTTTTAAAGGTTAGACTGTTAATTATTTTCTTTTCTCTTCCTCCTGTTCGGTTTCTCCTTTAGATTGGTCAGGTGAAACAGGAGCTGTCACGTAAGGACACAGAGCTGCTGGCTTTACAGACGAAGCTGGAGACCCTCACAAACCAATTCTCTGACAGCAAACAACATATTGAGGTGCTGAAAGAGTCTCTTACAGCAAAAGAGCAGAGAGCAGCCATCTTGCAGACAGAGGTGACACAAGCAATTTTGTACCTGTTAGCTATTTTGTGGGGAAATATAGTATGGGTTGGGTGATCTATTTCTTTATGGTTTCTTGCTTTGGGAATAGAATACATTCAAAATTATTTTCTCTGAAGAAGCTTGCCATGCTCAGTGATTCTCAACTGGGGTGATGCAGCACCCCTTCCTTTTAAGGGTGCCAGGGTGCTCCTCCCACCAAGTGGAGGTGCCTCATTACTCCTCCCTGCCCTTTCCTGCCGGAGTCTCCATGCTCTTGTTTGATCTCTGTGCAGCTCCCAGGCTGCTCACACCTCAGTACCCCACTGCCCTTCTACTTACAGAGCTGAGCACTGGTGCTTGCAGTTGCTGCTTCTCTTGTGGGCTTCACTCCCATAGCAGGTACTTTATAGTCCATGACCAAACCTACCCCGGGAAAGTCCATAATTCCCTCTTGCAGAATGACAGCTCAGCAGCAGCCACAACAAAGCTACTTCTGTGCTTCCCTGGCATCTGCACAGCTTGCTGGCACTGAGTCCAACCACCCTCTCCCTTTTGAAGCCAGGGCAATATCCCCATGCTGGCACACTGTATCCCTACATCACAAAATGACTGGCATTGAATGGACTAGACAGTGTGGCTCCCCAGACCTGCCATGTCCAAACAAGCCTGCTTTGGTAGGAGGAGCTGGGCACCATAGTTCCCTGAAGTAGTGACTTGGGCTCTCCCCTATGGCTGGTCCCTGGGGCCGGCAGGATGTTCAGTCAAGCAGCAGCAGCCAGAGGAGAGGTGTGTACTTGCAGAGGAAGTTGGAGTCCTCTGGTGATCTTGGGAGCTTGCTTCTCTGGGGGCATGGGGTGTAGGAATTCAATGGGGGGGTAGTTTAAGCCACAAAAGGCACTGTCCTGGCCATTGCCACACACTGAGAGAGAGAGAGCCCTCAGCAGGATGGCAGTGGAGAGTCCCAACAGCAGGACTCTGCTGAAAGGCATCATCCCCTTTCATCACTTGAATTGCATGAGGGGGCTGACACCTCCTAAGGGGTAGGTGTGCTTAGGAAAAACAAGCACCTCCAGAAGACCCATTTATTCCCAGTGCCTGTTTGTCATTGTTTTCTAATTTTAGAAATGCAGCTGAAAACTGGGTCTGGGAGGGAGAGAGAGATCATGTAAGGCAGGGAAGAAAATCATTCTCAGCAATGATTTAAAGAATAAAAATAAAGCCAAGCTTGACTATCCCGTCTTGCAGACAATGATCCTGGTCTTCATAGAGTGAGAGCTCAACAATTCTGTAAAATCAGCTTTAACATGTCTCAGCTGAATCCTGTAAAAAGTGGAGCACCTAAAACAGCAATTTTCATCTAGGGTGCCCCTGGGATGCACGCCTCCAGGCAAAGGCAGAGGGGTATGTCTCCTTTGTGCAAAGCAAAGGATGGGCTCCCTCTGCCTGCACTCACAGAGGCTTCTGCTAAATACAAAAAAGTTATGCAGTAACGCCTTGAATATGAAAAGGTTGAGAACCACTGCTCTAGTCTGCTGGGCTGTGGACAGAAGTTACACATAAGCAGGTTTAAGTGATCAGGAACTGGTTTAAACCTGTAACAGAACAGAAGTTCAGTACACTTAAACCACTTTCAAAGTGTCTGAAACTGATTTAAAATAAACCTGGATGGATGTAGCATCAGACTTAGCTGACTTATGTCAAACCAGTTATGGAACTTCTGTCCCAGATCCCCTCCTGGTTCAACTTAACTCACAGTCCTCCAGCATCCCAGGGTGCTGTGCAGCCCCAGGCTGTGCTGTCTGCTCCAACAGAGCAGGGCAGCCTGGCCTCCAGTTGTAAGGGGGGTGGGGATTCCCCAGCTCTGGTCCCCACTTGGCCAGGGGGAATCAGCCTGGCTCCCAGCAGGAGTGGAGGGAGTACAGCTCCACTGTGGGCTTCCCCCCATGCTGGCAGGGGGAGTAAAGACCCCACTGGAAGCTCTACCCCATGCTGGGCACAGCCCGGCCAGGGGTCTGGAATGAGGGGAGGGGAGGGAGAGGGTGGCTGTTTCGCCCCCCCCCCCCCCCCCTCCAAACTCCCTTCTCAGCCTGCCCACTGGCCAGAGAGGAAGCATGGCCGGGTAATTGTCCTGACTCCTGGCTTAGGTGTGGGGAGTAAAGCCCCCACGTTGGGCCCCTCCCATCCTGCACCAGGCACAGCTTGGCTAGGGTCCAGGGCCAGGCGGAGGGGTCCGTCTTTAACCCCCATTTCCTCCTCAGCCGGCCAGCCAGCCGGGAGCAGGTGTGGCTGGGTGATTGCACAGGCTTGGGCTGGGGAAATAAAGTCTCCACTGCAGGCTTCCCCACAGCCAGGAGCCAGGGCAATCACCCACCATTTCCCCTCCTAGGCCAGAAGATCAGCTGAGGAGGGAGTGAGGGAGCCCTCAGCCAGACTGGCTCTGGGCCCTCAGCCAGACTGTGTCTGGCACGGGCAGGGGTAGCCTGCAGTGGGGGCCATTTTACCTCCCATTCTCTTCTCAGCCAGCCTGCCGGCCAAAGGAGAAATATGGCCATATAATCGCCCAAGCTCCCAGAAGCGGAGAAGCTCACAGTGGGGGCTTTACTCCCTCTACCTAAGCCAGGAGCTGGGATGATCACCTAGCCACGCCTCCTCTGTGATCAGTGGGCCAGCTGAGGAGGGAGTTAGCAGGGAAAAATGGCCCCCACAGTCAGCTTTCCTCAGCCCCCAGCACTGGGCACTGCCCAGCTAGGGGTCCAGAGCCAGGCAGGAGGAGATAAGTCCGTCGTGTCCCCCCCC
>NW_005841929.1:3010834-3014443 GCF_000455745.1 Alligator sinensis | reverse complement strand
CTGGCCAAGGAAGGGACATGGCTGGGTGACTGGCCCCGGTCCTGGCTCTGGGTATGGGGGGTAAGAGAGGGAGAAATGCCCTGCTGGGAGCTTCCCTCTTCCCCACCTTATGCCCACACCAGGGAGACCCCAGCTGGGGGTCCAGTGCAGGGTTGGGGGGGCCCCACAGTCCCTCCTCAACCAGCCCAGACTGAGGAGGGGGCATGGCTAGAGGGACCAGATCTAGGCACAGGGTCGGGGTGGGGGGAGGACAAAACACCCAGCTGGGGCTTTTCCCTCTTCCCCCCGTTCCCCAGTGCTGGGGACACCTCAGCTGGTGGCCAAGTGCAGGGGAGGGTTCCCCCCAGGCCCTCTCCTGAGCTGGCCGGAGGCTGAAAAGGAAGCATGGCTGGGGGAACTGCCCATCTCCCGACTCTCTACGGTGACCAGCAGGCTGAGAGGCATGCTCTAGTGCCCCCCACCTCCTGATACGGGGCACTGCAGGGGTCTGGCTGCCTTTCTGGTTTGAAAGGTGAACAGTTCATTTTCTTATTGGTTCAATCTAGGCAGTTTGTAGATATCTGCAAAAATTGAAATGATTTAGCCTCTGGCTTTCTGACTCTCTGTACTTAGCCCTAGTGGCTAGCTTTCATGCTGCTGGGTCTGAGCTCATTAATTTCTCTTGTTCCCAAAAAGTGAGGTTTTTTGTAGGCAAGAACTTTGATAAGGTATGTGCATGCAGCAGTAACATGCCATGAGCAATCTGATGTTCTTAGGTGCATGTTAATTAGTATTTGTTTCTGGCTGAATTGGATGGGTTTACAATCCTAAATGGAGAAAGTGGAGGAACTAAAGACATACTGGTGGTTGTCACTGCAGTTTCATTACCTCTCTCAACACATACTGGAACTCTTGTACGTCAGCCTGGACTTGCAGTTGAGAAATGAATATTATTTTTCAGACTTTATCATCCATTCTGAAAATAGTGTTTTCTTAATTTAGGAACTTTGGGACTTGATAACAAATCCTTGGTAAGCTCTCAGTTTATCTAGAGCAGAAGTATGCACTGAGCTTCATAAGTTTTAATGAGCACCTCAGTTACAATACTACTGGAAGTTCTTCAAGAATGAGCTCAAATACCTGCTGTGTAAAGACAGCATTTAAAGGTAGAAATAGACATAAGCTGGTATCTCATTTGTGCTGCCATAAAAAAATATATTTTGAGTCCAATAGACATCTCTGTCCTGCATTGTGCCACAGAAGTGGCACAATAAAAGGTAGTGGCACTTTATTGCAGTGGACATCTATTTGCTCTGCGGTGGGAGAGTACAGGCAACCTGGATCTGCCCACATTCTCCAGCTGCTCTTGGGGGGTACCCCAGAAATTTCCACGCAGGATCAGGCCCCTTAAGCTTCAGGAGCACCTGCTCAACTTTCTTCGCTTACACAGACATGCCCTGGGAATCTCTGGGTGCTTCTTTGTAAGTGGGGATCTCCAGAGATGCACCCTAAGTGGTGAGAGCCCTCACAGGTGTCAGTGTAAAGGCACAGGATCCAGGGAATCAAGTGGGTGAAGCAAGAAGGCACAGGACAATGCAGGATCCCAGAGAATTTCAAGCGCTGTGCGGCCACACACTGGGTCAGCATGGGTCTAGGCTTGGAAGCTCAGGATGTTGGGTATTTTCTGGGTCATGCATCTCTGTACTGGGACCCACACTGACCCTTGCTTACCTCTGCGTGGGTTGGCACATGACCCTGGTCCCATCAAGGAGGCTTGTGGCAATGAGGAACATGGGAAATTCCTGGGCAAGGGGAAAATGTTACCAGTCATCCCACATCAAATCCTTGTCTGATATGGGACAGTGGGCAACGAGTTTTATCCAATAAAGAAGATAAGCTCCAGCAGGACAGGCCATACCACAGCTTGATCCACTTCATTTGACTTTGTGTGTTTTTACCCTCCGTTCAATAAGATGGATAAATGTAATGATGGGAAAGATCCAAAAGAGGGCACCCATGTATCAGAAATGGTTTCTCTGATTCATCACAGCAAAAGCAATATCTAAAGGTGTCCTGTGCATAAAGGAAGAGAAGTGAGTTTGGGGATGATAATGATGCAAGCCATTCATAATACAGAATATAAGAAGGGATATTTGTAGACTTTTTTTCTGATTAGGAATAATTTTTTCTTACCTGCATCTAATAAATTGTCATCTGTAATCTGTAATTGGATTCTAACCACATATAAAAGAAAAGTTATACAATGAATGTTTGTGGTTGCTGTGTAGTAGCTTTTGTGTTAATTCTTAGCCATGTGAGTGACTAGTTACTTTGATTTTTAAATCAGCCATTTTAATCCAGATTTAATTTATCAAATAATGAATTTTAATCTTATTTGTATTTATACTAATTTGTCATTTTATTGAGAAGGGATTTAATTTTTCTGGGGTGATGTAACCATTAAAACATGATTATTTGCAACTACAAATTTGCTAAGTTCGGTACTTTTTGTTAACCAGAAAAAGACCATACATCTACAAACATTTCTGTAGCTCAAACTGCACCTTCTTAATATTTACATTTTATTATGTTAGAAAATGGTGAATGACTCATTTTGATATCACAAACAAAAAAATCATTTAGCAAACATATCAAACTACATTTAGATGAAATTTGAAATTCATTGACATTAATTTAAAACATTTAAAAATATTTTTGTTTCCATAATATCATTAGTATAAAAAGGGGGGAAAAGTTACTTTATCAAAACATATCTTGCATTTAAAACTGCAAAATATAATTTTATTTAGTAAACAGAATCTCAGAAGCTTTAGGGGGCGTTGGTTGTAGCTGTGTTGATCTAATGACATAGGCAGGCAAGGTTCTTTGGGTAAATGTGATATCTTGTATTAGACTAAATAGTTGTGTTTTGCAAGCTTTCAGATACAAACACGCTTCTTTAGGTACCCAAAAAGCTTGCAAAGAGCAATTTTCCAGCTATGTAGTTGGTCTCAGAAGTTTTAGGCACTTGCGGATTAAGAAAAGTGCATAGTAGGATTTCTAAAAGTTCAGATTAAGTATCCAACTCCCACTAAAGTCAATGGGACATAAGTGCTGAAGCAGTGAAATTTCAGAAAAGGTCCTCGTTGGAGTATATTTTAAATAATTTTTAATAATTTGGAGTATATTTTAAAATTATTTTAATAGGATATAATAAGATCAGGCTCCTCTAAAATGATTTCAAATATAATTGTGTTCTAAATCATTTTTATTCATACTGATTTAGAAGAGTAGTTGAATGAATATTTTTCTGTCTTAGCCAAAAAGCACCAATAATTTTGCATTTTAGAATGATGATTATATTAAGTTTTCTAACTTGTAATATTTAATTATATAAAGCTTTGGGAATAATTGCCTTAGAGAATATTAAAATTGGACATCCACATAACATCATTGTGTAGTGCAAGAACAAATGTGAATCTTCCTCTAAACCAGAAATACTTTTCTTTTTTCTGGAACTTTGGAGAGAGGAGGACTATTATGTTTTCTATATACTGTTTTTTAGCACTTTACATTCATAGATTCATAGATGTTGGGGTCGGAAGGGACCTCAATAGATCATCGAGTCCG
>NW_005841929.1:2982590-3010815 GCF_000455745.1 Alligator sinensis | reverse complement strand
GAAAGAGTGCTGGGTCTAGATGACCCCAGCTAGATGCATATCCAACCTCCTCTTGAAGACCCCCAGGGTAGGGGAGAGTACCACCTCTCTTGGGAGCCCGTTCTAGACCTTGGCCACTCTAACTGTGAAGAAGTTCTTCTTAATGTCTAGTCTAAATCTGCTCTCTGCTAGCTTGTGGCCGTTATTTCTTGTAACCCCCAGGGGTGCCTTGGTGAATAAATCCTCACCAATTCCCTTCTGTGCCCCCTTGATGAACTTATAGGCAGCCACAAGGTCACCTCTCAACCTTCTCTTGCGGAGGCTGAAAAGGTCCAGGTTCTCTAGTCTCTCTAGATCTACATTGTGTGACCAAAAATATTTTTAATCTGTTCAAGATTTTGGGGGCTACTGCATGACAACTATAGTGACAATGAAAGATGGGCCTAATTTTTTTTTTTTATGCCTGAGATGCTACTGAAGTCTATCTTTTCTGTAGATGAAGAGAGGACTTAAGTCTCTTGGCAGTGAACCTAGCAACTGCAACTTACTGAATTCATGTTAGTGAAAGAGAGAGATCAGTAATGTGAGGAAAAGAGGAGGAAAGAGGCCAAATGCAGCTCTTCTTAGGATTAGAGAGTACTATAGTCTCAATTTTAACATGCACTGTTATTGGTCCAGAAGTTAATTTTGTTACTGTTCAGAAAAGTCTGGAGCAGAGATAAGTTAGACTTGGTGAAAGTAAGAGAGTCATTGCCATGTCCTGCTACATAAGCATTAATTTGATAGGGTTTCTATTAAACCCAGAAGTGGGAAGTGACTTGCCTTAAAAGTATTTTTAAAAGTATGAACAGTATTTTAGGAGTAGATTTAGTTAACTTGGCTGCTTTTTTTAAGGTAGTGAGCAGCCAATGTAGTTTATGGTTCAAATGAAAATGAGACAGAATATCATGATCCACCAGTACCTGAGCACAAAATGCTTTGTAGCCCTAATGGGTAATGCTGCTAACAAATGAAGAAATTTAACTCGTTAACTATAGGAAACTAAATGGAAATGAAGACATAGTAAACTGTTCATCTAAGTGTATTATTAAATTATTTCTAGCTTATGTGCATTAAAACCAACACTTAGTAAAATTTTCATAAGTTAGAAATACTTTAAAATACATTAACATTTTGAGGAAAATGGCTTTCTCCTCTGTCTGTCATTCTTCCGTTAAAAACAGTTAAGTGGAGGGATGGACACAGGGTACAGGACCTAGTATCCTAGAAATTAGACTTGACACCTGCCATATTGAAACTACAAGGCACAGTGTCCTATTTGGGAGTTGTTTATGTTGAGGGCTAGTGGGTGGAGAGGATATTGTGGTTACTTTTTCAGTTTGTAAAGGAACCTTTATAAATAGTTCTGTAAATTTACAATCTCTTTGTAAATAAAGCAAAAATAAATCAATATTTGTTTTGGAGTTAAAAGACTCCATCCATATAACGTTTTTATTATGTCCTACTGAGCCCTTTTGCTTGGATCAGTGCTGGCAGGTATGTGGCTTCAAAGCAGGTTAGGTCAATCTGTTGAAATATTCTGCTTTATTTTTACACACTGTCCAAGTTGGCATGATTCTGTGACCTGGACCTACTTCATATGGCAAGTGATGAGATTCATATTCAACAGAAGAATGAACCTAATTCCCACAAGGTGTATTATTTACATTGAATGTGTTAAATGAGCACTCAGGTCTTCAAGGGTCTTGTCCACATCAAGGTTTTGTAATGTATTTCAGTACTATATCCATGCACTTTTGCAGGAAAACGTGGCTTCTCTGCACATGAAGTACTTTTATAGCATGCAGCAGGAAAGGATACAAGTCCTCAGGGTTGATTTCTAGCACAGTTGTTTATGAGAAAATCTTTGTCTAAATTAAAGAACTACAGTGTGTAAATTACTGTTGCATCCAGAATTAGTTGTCAAGCACAGTACTGCATGTTGACCCCTCTGTATGCTAGTCAGGGCTTTCTTTAAGAGGATATCTGTTTAAATATGTTTTAGTTGAGAGCAATTCAGTTTAACCAGACCACTTCAGCAGCTGGTTTAAAATATGGTTTCTCGTATACCTTGTTTCCTGTAGAATAAAAGAAGTATTTGATATTAGATGCCTAATACAGATCTGTATCTCCTTCTGTGGATTCGTTAATCATGTTTGGACTCTGTATATTAGTGTAGACAAGCAGAGCTGATCCTAGGAGTGTACAAGGCCCAGGGCATATCAGTGTGTGCGTGGCAGAACTGGCAGCGTGCAGTGGCCATGGCAGGGTTTGTATGGCACTGTCTGCGGGGCCCAGGGCAGCTGCCCCACTTACTCCCCACTAGGGACGGCCCTCTAGACAAGAAGACGTGATGTTAACCCCTAATGAAGAATGAGTAATACACAGTTTGGGAAAGTATGAAGAGGAATCATTAAATACTGGGTAACTCAGTTTCTCAGTGGGACTCAATTTCTGGTATAAGACATCATGGACAGGTCCTTAAACATGATTACAGTACATCACTGTCACAGATAGTTACAGATCATTACTTAAAGGCCGGGTAAAAGTTTCAAAAGCACCAAAATACTTACAAGCCAGAGTCCAAGTAACATGCAGGGAGAGTTCTGAAGTACCTAAAACATGTCAGAATATTATATAAATTTTCCCCAAAATTATAGATTGGTAATATTTTCAAAGTAAAGCCTCTAGCTTGACTAAAGATTCCCAGAGGAAAAAAAAACTTTAACGTGCTTATTTAAATGTTTTGTCTTTTCATGTGATTATTGGAGTCCTATTCTCTCCCACCAGAAGACATTGTAAACACAGACTTGCAAGCATTAGTTGAACTATATGTATTCCAGTTTGAGCCAGAAGAAATTTCAGAATCTGAGTTCTTGTGTGTTTAGTTTTTGATCATACATAGTAGCATACTGAGACATGCAACCCTGCATTCTATCATTGGAGAGCTTTGTAAGGAAAAACCTAGTAGTTACCCAAAACACATCTTATCTTATTGGGTCCTGGCTTGAACAATAACCAGAAAAAGTTGCAAAAAGTATTAATCTTCAACGGATTGTGTTCTGATGGGCCATTGAGGGGGCACTCTGCAAGGTGGAAGATGAACAGCTGGTCTTTCGTGAATAACCCCATGGAGGGGGAAGGGATTTCAGTTTCGTAATATGGTATTTTTTCTAGCTGATAAGTGTTTTATGCTCAGCCTCTGGAAGGGCCAGATACCGTTGCATTTTTATTTGTTTTTAATATTTTTGTAATAAACATTTCAAAAAAGTAAAAATAAAGTTAACCAGTTACAAAACTGGGAAGGATTGTGAATATGTTGGAGGATGCAAGTGCAATTCAGAAGGATCTCAACAGATTGGAAAGCTGAGCTAAAGCTAAGGAATGAAGTTCAGTAAAAACAAATGTAAAATGATACACCTCAGGAGGGAATAATCAAAAACACAAATATAAAATGGGTGACACCTGGCTGGATGGGAGCACTAAGGAAAAGGATGTAGGAGTCTTGGTTAATTACAGACTTAGTATGAGTCTGCAGTGTGATACAGCTGCACAAAAAGGCGATGTGGTGCAAGCATTAGGTGCAAGACACAGGAGGTGACAGTGCCTCTCTACTCAGCACTGGTTAGGCCTCATCTGGAGTACTGTGTTCATTTCTGGGCTCTGTATTTTAAAAAGGATGTGGAGAAGTTAGAGGCCCCAGGGGCAGGCAGCAAAGATGATCAAGGGCTTGGAAAGCAAGTCATACAAGGTGAGGTTGATGGAACTAGCCATGAAAGGTGTTTAAGGGAATATGATAGCAGCCTTGAAATAGTTGAAGGGCTGCCATAAAGAAGAGGAAAACTTCTTTTTTGTCTTGCTGCAGAGAGGAGGACGTGGACCAAAGGCTTGAAATTACACCAAAGTAAGTTTGGACTGGATATCTGGAAAAAAATATTCACTGTGAGAACAGTGGGGCAGTGGAATAGGCTGTGTGGGGAAGTTGTGGGCTATCCATCACTGGATTTAAAACACAGTGCAGCAGTGCACGCGTAGATGCTGAAGGGGTGGCTGGGACATGAGGCTGCTTCAGTGTGGGGGTTTCCTGCTGGCTAGCCCCACACTGAAGCTCCCTTGTGTCCCAGCCAGCCCCTCTGCAGCACATTGAACCAGTGGAGCAGCCCTGGGCTGGCAGGCTGACCCCCAAGGTCCCCTGCCAGTCAGGGCTACTCTGACCCAGTTCCATTTGCTGCACATGAATAAAGTCTGGAGCATATTGCTCCCAAGTTAATTGTTCCCCAGTGCATATTCAAGTGGCATGCCCAGGAGCAATTAACTCCAGAGCAATAAACTCTGGAGTTAATTCATGCATAGTAATAGCACATGTAGATGCACCCTTTTTGCCTTGTGTTGTAGTGTGGGGGCAGACATGGCCCTCTACATAGGATCTCTTGAGCATATATTGGCAGCATTTTGTTGGAGAAGGACTTTGGCTGCCATGCTTCACCTGCTTTGCTTGTGGCAGGTTAGGGTGTTATGTCTTTGTTGTGTCAGGGTTCATGGTAGTCTTAATGTGGAGTTTAGATTATGGATTATATGGGATGGTTTGCATAGGAATGATGCTGCCTCAGGCAGGGGGTGGACTACATGACCTCTGGAGGTCCCTTCCTGCCCTGCTTCTCTATGATTCTGTGATGATTGTGTATGTTCACGTATCTGAGGAAAGTGTGTGATATCCAGCGGAAGAGAAAGCTCTGGAGTCTCTTGTACTTGCTGCGCATGTTTGCAGGAAAGAGAGTTTGTATATCAAGTTGAAGATGGCCGCTGGTAACTGATGTCTGAGATACTTGTGTACAATGAGGAAGATGAATAATGGGTGCAGAAAGGTTGGCAAACACATTCTTGCATAGAGGCCAGTCACAGCCCTATCTCCGTGAGTATTTTACAGGCTGTAACACAGACATATAATTAAAGATATGAGTGATGATTAGTATGCAAGTAGGCAACTTAACCTTGGGTTAAAATAGCACTGCCCAAGGAACAGAAGTCAGGAAAGGGCTGGCAGCACCTGAGTGGTTGTTTGCACAGGCATTTCCTTGTGCAGAGAAAGACTTGCACTCACTTTGTTGAAGTTGGCATCACCTGGCTGCCACAGACCTTGATTCTTGTCATTATGGGTGGATGCCATCCATAAACTAAGCTGATATGAATAAAGAAATGGAGTCTTCTGCCAGGAACAGTGTTAGAGTGATGACTATGTGTCCTGCCAGCCTTTGAGGAATTTTCCTGAAAGTGTTTTCTGTAGTTTTTGAAGCATGGACCTCACGCAAAATAAAACCAGGGCTTCAATTTATCCCAAGCCATAAACCAATACGGAGTTCAAAGGGAATAATCAATCAGAAAACGGAAGGACTTTCTGTGGGTGAATGTCTGTTTGCAGATACTGTATGTTCACTTAGTGTTTGCATCAGTAGACTTGTGCGCCCAGGGTGCCTCAAATAATACACTGGAATTGAGATATGAAGTTAACACAACCATTTGGGGACATGTGGGATTGCTTGTGGGGGCAATTTTTAATTTCCTTTTCAGAATGAATGAAAGTGCCTGTAAAATTTAGGATGGTATGTATCTGATATACAACATCTGATAAATCTGTGCAGGACAAGGACTAGGAACAAGGAAAAACAGTAATAAAAAAGTGTTTTTAAATCTCAAAAGCCAATCTTAATCTGCCAGCGAAATTTACTTATAAAAATATATTCTCTTTCTAGCTGTATCTCTCTCAGCTCTCATTTATCTGGTGCCCATCTCCCTGGTATCCTTGCACAACATACTCTTTTTCCTTACTCCAAAGCTAGCCTTACAGAATGAAAGAGAGATTAGGAGTGCAAGCTAAGTAATATATGCATGAGAAGGGAGACTCTAGTAGCAGCAGGAGATGAACTACTACAGTGCTGCTTGAAAGACTTGGGCTGCTCTTTTCCCCACTGGGGATAGCTTACTGCTCCCTGTAATTGGGAGCAGACAAAACAATGAAAGTTTTCCGTTACAGTTATATACAGCAAATTTTGAGCATTTGAGAAGAATTTCAGTTAGGAGAATGAAATAAAAGTGAATTGACTGTGAGATGCAAAACCTAAAGCTTCAAATACAGTTAACTTAGGTTGCTTAATTTTTTCTCCCTTTGGAGTTGTCCAAGTTTTCTTTTCACTTCATGTCTCTGTCAGTCTGAGCTATTCAAAAGTGGCAAAGGATTCAATAAGCACCCTACTTACTCACCGTGACTGATGTCCTGTAATGGATTCAGCTAATAGGAACCAAATCTGATACTGTCAAATAGGATTAGCAGCCAAGCTGGCTGGCTTGAGCTTTGCCTGAATGCCAAGTGGATAAGGGTCAGTGGGTTTCTTTTGGTATCCTGAGCAGCCTGGTGTTGTCGGATTTCATATTCCACAATAGCCTTTGAGATTGTTCTTTGCTCTGTGGTGGCCTTTTTCTTCTGACTGAATTTGTATTCAAATAGCTTTGATGCCTTCTCCTACTTTTTTGCACTCTTTTTTGCCTTGTAAGATCTTTCTAGCTTTAATAGGTTCAAGAGAGAAGTAAAGGGGAAAACAGACACTTGTCAATATGTAATTTCCAGGTTCATTTGCAGATGGCACAGAATTCCCTTATTTTGTTTTCGCTTTGACTAATACCAAAATATGTTTATATAACCGAATTGCAGCCAGTTAAGACCTGCCACGTGGCCTTTGTTTGCCTCCATCTTCAGAGAGCTGTTTTATGTTCGCTATGGTATGCAGCAGGGGTGTCAAACTCATTTGGCTGCATGGGCCGGATGAGTGTCCCTGAACCAGTCTGCAGGCCAGACCAAGACCAACGCCCTATGAAATGGCCACAGCATCAGGTCCAGTCCATATGCTGTGTGCAGCATGCACTGGCTCCAAGGTTCAATGTGCACACACCTCCAGGGACTGGCACAGGGCTTGCTCAGCCCGGAGCATGTAGGCTGGACCCAGTGCTGCGGGCAGCACAGGGGGTCACTCCAGGGCACAGCTTGAGCCCCATTCCCCACATGCAGTGCACAAGGCTTGGGCCAGTCCAGTGACTCACAGGCCAGATCATACAGCACAATGGACTGGATCTGACCTGGGGCCATATGTTTGACACCCTTGGTGTATGGTGATGGAGTCCTAGTAGACTCTGCTCATCTGTTGCATTTCAGCTGTTGTTTAAGACAGAAATGCTTTTAGCCATCTTCGGATAACTAGAAGATTGTTTCCCTTGTCATGTGTAGACCTGTACAGATTTATGCTTTTATTTCTTATGGGCTAATACAGTATATTATATCTGTAGATAACTGATCATTCAACAGAATATTAATACTGTTACAAGATGCTTTGGTATAATTCCATGTTAGCTATATTTCAGAAGGAAGGAAAGCTTTCTTAATTTTAAGAGAATCTCTGTTACTCAGCAGAAACTATACAAACTATACAAACACTTCATATCCCGCATCAAAGCAGACTTAATATAAGACTATGGAGTCAGGTTCATGTCTGGTAAAATTAGAAAACCTGTTCTTGAAGCATGTGGTGAAAGAAATGCTTCATATTACTGAGTGGAGAGGTAACTTACGGGATTTACTTGGAATTAGTCAAATACTGCACTGTCAAATCTCATGGCATCGGGCTGATCAGCATGTACAGAAAATGTTGCTCAATTATGCTGGCTGGGGACATGATTTCATAGAGAAGCATTGTTATTCATATATTGTTTAGAAAAAAAAGAAGAGAAGAAGAAAAAAGTTACTTGGTTATTTTTGTTTGCTATATTTTTTTTTTTAATTCCTGTGCTGCTCTGAAGTATTTGGTATTGACCACTGTCATTGTTGCAGGATACCAGATATGATGAACCAAAGGTATATTTCAAGCTAGAAAATCCTGTCTCCTGGCTGCTTGTATTTTTTTTACTGTGTTGATTTCATTAGAAGTGGTTTTCCCAAATATCTATTTAGTTGGGCAGTTGGTTGATATTCTGATTTTATTTATTTTATTCCGGTATCACAGAACTTTTGAAATTGGAGTTGTTGGTCAGTTTTCCCTACCCTGAAAAAATATTGCTCAAGTTACTGCTTTATGGGGAGCACAGTTCAGTTGTTTTCATTGAATAGCCTAAGATGTTTATAAAAGGAGCAGTAGCAATATACAGTTTGGGTTTTAAAGTCTGTGGTTATTTTTGGTGTTTAAACATCACTGTTTATATAGGCAACTGGTCTTGACAAATGATTCTTAAATAGTAACCTCTTTGCTAAAGCTGTTGTATTTTACAGTCTTAATGGGAGAGGAGATTAATTACCTGGGGTTATCTGGGGTTTAATGGCACTTACTTTCTAGTGGCATATGTATCTTGTCTAACAGCTTTCTGCTTCCCTACTCACCATATTTCTGCATGTGCCAACTCAGGTGGATGCACTCCGGTTACGTCTGGAGGAAAAGGAGACCATGCTGAATAAGAAGACAAAGCAGATTCAGGAGATAGCTGAGGAGAAAGGCACTCAAGCAGGAGAAATTCATGATCTCAAGGATATGCTGGATGTGAAAGAACGCAAGGTCAATGTTCTTCAGAAGAAGGTAAGCTTATGTTTGTGCAAGATTCTGTTCTCCTTTCTGACACATCCTTATTCCTGCTTCATAATATCCCAAAGCTTACCAAACATCTTTGCTTGAAATGACATTTTTGAGGTTAGTGGTTGAATCTAGCATAATGGAAAGATTGTTAACAATAAACTTGTGAGCCTAGTCAAAGTTTTTTTGGGGAAAAAAATGAAAAACAAAGCAAACATGATTTTAAGCCGTTCTATGATCCTTTGTACTGCCTCTTTTTTCTGTTCAGTATTTATAATCACTGTGTGTGTGGAGGATGCACCTCCTTGAAAACTCATCTTTTCCCACTCATTGATTGAACAAAGCCACAAGGCTGTGAGGCATCTCAGTTTATAATTCTAGAGTGACTGTGCTATCAATATGTGAATGAATAAAATGAAATACAAAAGGAAAAGAGATCAAGTTAATTTATCTATATCTTATGGACATAAAGGTGCATAAAGAATTTACTATCTAGAACTCTTGTTGCAGATGCTTTCTAAATGTACATATTTATGTTTAACAGAGCTTGTTTTGGAGCTACTGGAAGAAGGTAATCAGGGCTCAGTCCAACCTTATCTGCCTTTGCTTTGCCTTCTTTGGCTAAGGGAATATAAACGCTATCAATAAAATGAGGGTGGTTTCCTACGTAGTGTCCTTTGACATCCTTGTCATTGCAGGATGAATGCTTATGACTTGCACATGGCATGATTTTAGGTACGTCCTACACACATTTTTTTAAAAAAAGGTGTATGTGTATCACTATGGCTTTAAATTCACTGTACATTTTTTTTCTTTGTGGCTGTGCAGAAGCTGATGCTTGTTGCTGGTGTTCAAGATGCTAGGCTTGTAAACATTGGAGAATTTCACGGAGTTCTTGTACTTAATTTAGTAATTCAGTCCATTGATTCATTTATGTGCTAGTTATTGCTCACCTGGACAACAAAGTTTATTTTAATATGTGGCTATGAACCATGTGAGCTAAGGATAATGTTGAGTTCCATGACAGTTAACCTTGCACAAAAGGGGGAATTCAGGAATAGACTAGACACTAAGGTGTTTACAGAAATCATGTATTTACTTCTCATAGCTGATTAAATCAAAAATATTTAGACATAACATCCATCTCAAAATCCTTAAAACTCTGGTACACTGTGGAATTTCTCTTAAGCTGTTCTTTTTTATTTTACTGGTTTTTTTACCTGATGTGTTTAAGCACAGACTCAGCCTGTCAGAACTTCAGGTCACTCTGTTTTTAATATTTTTATTATTAGTTCAGATCTGTTTAAGTTTTGAATTTTCTGGCAGCATGATCATTGCTTATATTTTTGTTATTTCCCACCCCTATGGAACCCTTCAACAGAGAAATGCAGTTTGGGATGTACCTTAAGGGTGTTAGAGATGTGTATTTTTCTACGTGCTGTAAAATTCAGGATTATTTCTGTGGTAAGACTGTTTCTGCTGCAGGAAGATATTAAGCTCTGTTTTAAATCTTTCTTCACATTCCCATCTAAAATAGTTGAACCTGTTTTCTAATAATGCCAAATGTTCATCAGCCATGGCTCCCGAAAGGATCTCTAATATGAATCCATGTGTAACCTATGGGAGTTAATTTTAGCGTTGCTTATGAAATGAAAAACAGTTTCTGTCTCCCTGTGTCTGTTTTCTCCAACGATTGTCTATTAGAGCTTCTAATGAAAGTTCAATAGTTAATAGACATTTTTACAGCCTTTAAAGTTCTGTTGCTGTTAGTTTGGTTGTGCTACCTTTGTCATGACCCAAAAGGCATGATTGTGTGTGTGCTTCGGCACCAGAATTATCCCCGCCAAGTTGCAGAGCATTGCACGGGAGTGTTTCCTGTTGCAGAGGAAACCCCGGTGCAGGGACGAGTTTCCCGCCTTTTCTGCAGCTTCTTTTGCAGAGTGCATTGCTCCTGTTGCAAGAGGAATGCACGGTGCAAAAGAGTTCCCGCCACCGGTATGCAAATTTGTTCCCCGTGATTGGCTAGTGTTAAATTATTCACACGTGGCGGCTAGCGATTGGCCTGTTAGCTGTATAAGAGGCTTGAGCGGTTTCCGCCCAGGCCGAAGAGGACTCCACATCCATCTTGTGGGGACTCTGGGTACACGGCAGGGTAATAGAAACCCTGTGTGAGATCCAGAGGAGCGTGGCGGCCTGATCCACCGCCCACCTCTTCCCGTCTTCGAACGTGACTTTTATAAGACGTATTTACGATTTCTATTTTGGTGGCTCGTTCACCCAGAGCATCCGGAGCTCTGCACCGTGGAGCCTAGCAACCTCCATGAGACCGTCTGTGTTGTCTGTCTGTAACTGCAACTCAATCAAGTTTTCCAGCCTACACCACTGCCATCTCGGTGTAAGTAAACAATCTTTAAAACTACCAATACGCGTCTGTGCCTAATTCCAGCTCGACGGCCTTCCCTCTCCAACCCGGCGTGCCCGGGCTGCTGGCCACAGCCCGCGTGCAGCGCGGAAAAGGGCTCGGGTCGCTCCCGGCCCGCACACCTTAACCTAGGGTTTTTTCTCCCTCTCCTTAGCAGTTAAAACTGGCAGCTTCAGGGAGACTAGATTTTAATCTGTGCATTCTAACTGGATAGACTATGGATTGAAGACCACATAATCCATGATTTCTTTGCATCTCATCATACACTAGTTTTTTGGTACTAATACTTCACAATACTTTGGCTAATGTGATGTTGGAAACTTGCTTTAGCACTACCAACATGATTTAGAGGGAGTGTGAATCACTTTAATATAATGCAATTATTCTCTGAAGTGAGGATGTTGCATGGAAAGATGGCTAAATATTTGAGAATGTCATCAGCATCATCTGCCCACTGATGATGGCTGTAATCAGCTTCTGCTGAAGATTTGCAACTCTGACCTATTTCACATCTTCCCTGACCCCAAAAATCAGAACAGAAATGAACACTTGCTGCACAGAGGGCACTTGAACTAACAGTAAGGCTAAAGAAATACAACCTGAGAAAACTGGTTATTTAAATGCTAAGTACAACGTAATCTGAAGACAAAAAAAAGGTTATTAGATACTTTTAAACAAATACTTGGAAGTTAGGTACAGAAATTGCACATAAACTGGCATAAGGATCAGAAGCCAGTCTAAACCTGTAACAGAACAGAAGTTTAGTGTACATAGACTAGTTTAAAAATGGTAGAGCCCAGTATAAGATAGACCTGGACGGATGTAGTATCAGATATAATCAGCTTAAGTTAGATCGGTTTCACATCCCCTTCCGACCCAAGTTAGGTCATAGTCCCCCAGCATATGAGAATGCTTTGCAACCTCCACTAACTTTCCCTTGCCTGTGCTCATCTGCTCTGGCTGAGCTGGGCTAATCCCACCCTACCTGCAAGCTGCACAGCCGGCAGGCACAGCAGTGGGTGAAAAGCCCCTGCCACATGGACCCCCACAGTTGCGCAGACCCCAGTTCTGGGGGGAGGGAGCCTGGGACCATGGCAGAGCCCCCTGTCACTCAGAGGTAGCAACTTTTGATGGGGGAGGGAAGGTTGCTGTGCAACCCAGCTGGCCAGCCAGCACAGCTGTGCATGGATAGCAGTGGGGGAAAAGTCCCAGTTGTTCCGGTTGGCTTTGGGGTGCCAGGTCTGCATGGGGGAGGGGCTCTTCTTTATCCCTTCCCCCTCCCATCACAGTGGAGTGGGGCAGATACTATGCTGGCTCCCCCATCCCTGCAACTAACTACAGGGGGGTGGGGCCTTGTGCTGGGCAACCACTTGGGGATGGCCCCACCTCAGCTAGGCTTGTCTGTCCTCAGCCATGCGTAGCAGACTGCGAAGCCTTCTGGCTTCGGCTACTGCAAGCAAATGCTTGCCCTCCTCAACTGAAGGGCGACTGTGGGTCCCATTCACTAGTAATCCAATCTACACATCTTGGAGAAACCTGCATAGATTGGATCTATTCTTCCTCAGGCTTTTTGAATGTCTATACTTAGCCATAGTAAGGTTGGAGCGATGTTGTAGTCATGGTGGTCCAGAAAATGTACAAGAAGCAGGATTTTTTTTGTGATGTTTGGGGTAAAATATCCCAAGAAATCCTTGCCTCCTGAACAAGTACTTGAAATATAAAGGGTATGTAGCACCACAAAAATATAGTGCTATGAGAGCACACGGGTATTGTAGCTCCCTGTCTGGAAAGCTATGGAGCCACCTCAGAAGTGCACTCTCTAGGCAAAGGGCAAAATGGGGTTGCTTCTTTGCTCCCCCTAACTCTAGGGCAGAAAGGCTGTCTCCAGTTGATGCCATGTGCAGGGGAAAGGCAGCCCACAGGTGCCTGTGGGGAAGATGTTACATGCTTTCCTCACCCCTGTGGGCAAACTGGGGACTGTGTTTGACAGCAGCTGCCCGAGGACCAGATCCAGTCCCAGGGCAGCAACAGTGGCTTGACAGCCCCCAGCCACCCTTGGGTCAGGAAGGGGCATGCTCCCTGCCCCTGCCACTCCTGCAAGTGAACCAGGGCTTTCCCTGGGTTGCTGTGGGGTGGGAGGCAGATCCTGTAGCTGCCTTATAGGAACAGGGGCTTAATTACAAACCTTGCTGCATCAGTCAAGGGTTTGAGGTAATAGGAAAAGAATAGAAAAAAAAATCAATACGGTATCGTTATAGTAGTATGCAACAGCCTCTAGGACTATGGACACGTGGCTATTACCATAAGACTGAAAGGACCAGTAACACGACATCCCTCTGCTTTGGGAGGTGGTTGTGTTTTGTGTCCTAGGGGATTTATGCCACTCTCTCAGACAGTTCATTGTGCAGTGCAGCTGCCACTTGACAAAACGGCTGTAAGTATTTATCTCTGAACATGGCTTTGTTTTGTGGCAGCTCCCCAGACAGAGCCTGGCATAGTCCTTTTGTGAATTGAAGAAGGAACTCGGATGCGGCCTGGTTGTGCTGATGTTAGCTGACTAGGCTCCATCCAGAAACAATCCAATATGCTCTTCCTCACTCCTGTCTTTAAAGGCTGCCATGCATCTCATTCATAATGAGAGGTGTTTTTCATGCCTTTTACTGCTACAAAGAAACTCAGAAATCAAGATCTTTCTCTTCACAAAATAGCTGAGAATACTTTTTTGTTGGGGGAGGGAGACGTGGACTATGTTAATAACTAATAGTTTTATCTTAGACAGTAAATATATTGACTAAAAATGCACGGTCATGGAAGTTTTTATAACTTAAATAATCCTCCTTGTGATAAAAATTTTAGAAATTAAAAAAACAAGTGAATGCCTTGTGTATTTCTTCCTCCACTTTATATGAAAGATTTGTTGTGTAAATTCTGTAAGAAACATGCTTTTTCTTTCTTTGGAGTGCTGGTCATCAGTTCTTTTTTGTGTGCTTTTCTACAAATATTCCACTCTTGGCTATATTGCAGCCACCACTATGTCACTGATGTCCTCACACTCCCCTACCTGAGAGTATAAAGGGCAAAGAGGTCTTATAGTCCTTCGGGTTCTTTTTACTGCTTGTAGCTATGAGACTATGCTTTTTGGCAATGTTAACTTCCTTTGCGCGTTATGCAGTTTAGTTTAACTTAATTATTTAATGTATGGTGTTAGCACAGCATTAGTAATTAGAATTAGAGAACACATTTAATTTTCTTTTCTTTGTTGGCCTAAATTATATTATACTTTCCATAATTTAGTTAGTGAATTTCTGCTATTTTAGGTGTAGGCACACACTCATACAAGGAACTTGGATCATGGCAGAAGCTAAGTCACCAGGGTTTAAGATCTGTGCTTTGTGTGACACTTGATTGGTCACTCTGCTTGATTGTCTTGAGGAAGGGTGCGTTCCATAATTGTTCTATGTTGTGTTCTTTATCTTAGCAGTCAACTTGGTTCACACAATTTAAGTCCTTTGTCTTGGTAGGAAACAAAGTCAGAAGAGAAATACTAGCTGACTGACTCAATGTTTAGCATTTGTAGAAGCCTAGTTAGATTCCAGGTCAGTGCGACAGATTCCAAGTGATGATAAATCTTAACAGTCAGCATCATGCTTGCCTAAGAGCACCTCTGTTAGTCCCGGACCTGATGTATTTATTCCCAGCAGTTGCCAGTAACACTGAGGGTCCTAAAGAAACTGTGGCAGGATGAGGACACCAGACCATTTTGGTATTTGGATTCAATAAACCTCTGTTCACAGATCTCCATCACTTTACTTGTGTTACTCAGCATAGAACAATGGTCAAAACCTTCACTCAGACTCAACATTCTTGTACTGAACAGTTTGGTGCTGACTGCAGTGGGCTTCTTTTAAAAGTAACTAGCTGTTCAGCTCCCTTGTCCAAACACTACTATAAAGCAGTAAACTTTTGACCAGACTGTCTTACAAAGCTAAATGGATACCTCAGCACTAACTTTCCCTCCTGACAACACCAGTTTCAGCAATTCAAGATTGTTTATAAACCTTAAAGCAGTCTGGACTTCATCAGCTCTACATGAGGCTATCAAGCAGCAGTACCTGTATATCCCCGTATTCCTCCCTCCTGCCCAGTAACAGAATTCCCCAATTAGAGAGCACCTCATTCCTGAGAAACCTCATCCCAGGGTTGTTTAGCCCTTGAACAGGCATAGTCTGTTAATGCCTGACAGAGTTAAGGCACAATTTATGTTCTCCCAGAAGTTATTCAAGTTGGTCTCTTATGAATTGGGCAGGAAAGATTGGCCTCCTCGTTCTGTTGGAGTTCATTCCGCTAGGACAGGCAACTCCTGCTTCCTGTTCTTTGAACTTTCTCGTGTCTAGATATGTAGGGCAGCTGCCTGGAAGCTCAATCCATACATTACCAGTTGCTCTTCCCCAATACAAGCTTCTGATCAGATGCCAGTTTTAGTAGGGCTGCCCTGCAATTGCTGTTTAGACAGGACTTGTCATTCCCACTTTCAACAATACAGACATTTACTTATTAGTAACCAGGAATGGAATCAGTTTGGACAGTCACTCAAAGAATCAAGAATGAAGGCTTACTCTACAGTAACTATGGCACTTGTCACTTGTACCTTGCCTTTCTACTGCTTCAGAGTGTTTCTCCCATGATGTTGTTAAGGAACAAAGGAATGCGCGTGTCCTGCTTTTTATGTTCGTAAGCAGAATAAGTGTAAGGCTTCCTAGAGTGCAATCCCAGTTCCAACATACTTTCCTAAGCAAAAAGAATCCAAGCCAATAATGGAATCTGTATGGCAATACATCTTGAAAAACATTGTTTTCTGTAAGGTAGGTAACCTTACTCATCACCAGCTAGGATTTTTAAAAAGTCACCTGGAGAAGAAGCCCAAATAAAAAATACTCTATGGATTTTGAAATATTTAACAGAAAAGTATGAGTGTTTTGTGTGTTTTAAAGATAAGCCTTAGATTTATATTAAGATTCATATTAATATAGTGAAACTCATTTTCTTTTGTTCCAGTCAATGTATATTTGTTGTAAGATGTCCAAAAATGGGCAGTTAATGCATTCTGGAACTGCCTAATAGAGGCATAAAGGTTGCCAGGCAAATTATTTTGCATTTTTTATTGCCTCGCATACTGAGGGATTAGAAAAATGGTAAATTAGCTATTGTTCCTTATTTAAGGTGAAAATTCAGAAGAGTTAGCTTGGTCGGTTGCCTTTAGGATATTCTTGAAACAGTTTCTTGGGCAACTGCTCTTCTGCTTCCTGTATTTCAATTGACTATAGCTGGGTCTTCATTAGTAGTAACTCAGTGGACATGCAGTCAGCTCTCTGTGGGAGTTTGTCACTGGTCAGTGTATATCACCTCACCCAGAATAGGGTTCAGAACTGCACTGGAACATCTCTACTTAACATATATGCTTTCTGTGTGATGGCCAAGACTGACATCTGTACAGTAGCACAAGAGCTTTATACTAGGGCGGTGTGAAGCTTCAGTCGCTGATTTGATTTGGAGGAGATTCGGCCCAATTCGGCAGCCAAATCTCTGGATCCAAATTGAATTAGGAGACCCTTTAATCTCTCCAAATCAATTCGGAGAGTTTCGACGATTTGGCCATAGACACAGCTTTATAGGTTTTTTCTACGTACCTCAAGGTACCAGGCATGACTCGTGATTGCTGAGATAATGGGGCGGATTGAGCATCCTATGGGAGTGTGGGGGAGTCCCCTGCGCGCTTGGCGGCAGTCCCAGAAGTGGACCAGAAGTACCTTTGGTCTACTTCTGGGTCTGCCGCCAAGGGTGTGGGAGACCCCCCTCCACCCCCAACTCCTGTAGGATGCTCCATCCGGCCCATCATCTCAGCATTCACGAGCCATGCCTGGTACCTCGAGGTACGTAGAAAAAACATAAAGCTGTGTCTATGGCCAAATCACTGGTTCTCGGAATCAGAATCAAATCTTCAGATTCAGATTTGGCTGAATCGAATTGGGACAGCGATCTGAATCAGCAAATTGAATCGCTGTCCTCCGAATCATGCCTAATCTGAATTGAATACTGCCCACTTTGCACACCTCTACTTTATACACCTTTTATTTGATGGAGAGGGTTTGATCTCGGCTGATTCCGTACTCATTTTATAAGCCTGCCAAAGCCCACACAGACTTCCTGCATGCAAGACTACCTCCACATCACTGTTGTTATAATTGTTCACAATGCTTCCGAATTAAGTGAACTCAAGAATTACCAGAAGTTCTCTTCTGCAGATGAATTTGGAAGAGATGCCATACTTTATTCCAGGGACTGGGTGATGCAACAACTCTTTTCCTTAACTGATGGCTGCTCCAGAGTTGGTTGCAGAGGCAGTAAAATAATCTACCAACAGCTGAAGATCTTTCCTAGAGTAGGTCACCAGCACTTATCATCAGCCTACACAAGTTCCTGTATTGTTTGTTGTCAATCTTAGATGAAGTCTGCAGTCTGGAGAGGTTGAACAACTTGCCTTAAGTTTGAAAGTTAATTTAAACATCCTCATTAAGGTTTTGGGTTGCCTTGCTGAGGAGCCCTGCATTAGAACAACATAAACATGATCTGCTGTGAGATGTATTTTTGTTTGACATCTCTTGCCAAAAAGAAAGGAATGGATAGATTAGGCACACACGTTATCATGAAATGTGTCTCAAGGCAGAATCTTTCCTGGACAACTGAGTTTGTCCACAAGGCTCCAAAGTCCAAGTTGGCACACTGTATTATACATTCACATATTTTGATTATAGGGAAAATTGGGTTGATGATTGCTTTCCAATATTAGTAATAGTGTCATAAGTATTTTTTGGGTACATTGTAATCCTATGTCAGGGCTTTGTTGGTTATGAGCTAGGGCTAGGAAGAAATTGTTTTCCCCTCATGAATGCTACTAGTTCTTTGATTGTATGGTTTGGGGTGGGGGTTTTGCCTTCCACTGAGGAATTGGGATGTTGGCCTTAGATAAAACTGCAGGTGTCAACTGAGGTGTCCTCCTGGTACTAGAAACCAGAAGTTCTTGGCTAGAGGATTTTGTTCTTCTGTTCTGGTTCATACTCATCCCCAAATTTTGGTGTTAAGAAAAAACTCTGGGGTTATTTTGCCTTCATTTGTAGTTTTTCCTTCCTAAGAATATCTGCTCAAGATCATCTGAGCGTACATTAACTAACCACTTCCCTGTTGCAGTGCCCTCGTTTCTCCAGCTTTTACCTGTGGTATGCTATAGGGTGTTTTGGGTGTCTTGAATACTGTGCCTTGTATTTGCATGCAAGGATTCAAAGTGGTGATTTTGGGAATTCATTTGGTTAACAAATACATTCAAATCTAATGCATGTTCCCAAATTCATCCATTCTTGGAAGCAGAATACACAAATGAAGTTTTCTGTAAAGGTCCTCTTTTCCCCCAGCTTCTGGCATATGTTTTCAAATTACCCCATAATAGTAGCAATAATTGAATAGTTCACATGAAACGTGTTCACCAGAGTTCATCATTTACAAAAGACCTGACTATGTGGCTCCTCCTTTCTCCACTGTATGTTTTTGTTCTTCCACATGTTCTTCATGTATATAATGAAATAGGACAATAGCAGTTTTTTGGGCATGCCCTGAAGTGGGATTAGTAGTTTTCCTCCTCCCTAGGACATTCCCCTGTGGTTTAATATGTTTTTGTTTTACTGTAAATTTCTTATTGTTGTAATAAATCACTGACTTGGAAAATATAATTGAATGTTTGAATCTGAACCTCATTGAGAATCTATGTTAAAATTGTACAACTTTCTGGCTGATTGATTCTCGATGATAACGTAGATGGAAGTTTAATTTGCCAACAGCATTCTTTGTTCCCATTCTGTTCCACTATCTAGCATTCTATATTTGGCCTCTTTATTGGTTTTTTGATTTCTTGTCTCATCTATATACGTCCTTCAGCGAACTCAAATTTTCCTCCCTCCAGTCTGTTTTTGGTGCTTTCTCTGTTACAGTGAGAGAGGCGATATAGAGGGGTATAGTACTTGCATATCCAAGTTGTAGTATTTAATTAGCTACTTGTTTGTAGAGCAATATTCACCTTCTGAATGGTGCGTGCTGTCAAAAAAGTAAGGTAGGAAAAAAGCAATACCATTCCTGTCTGCACAGGGCCAGATGTTGATATGGAATCATGTGTGTTTCCATGATGATAAATACTCTAAATGCTATTCTTTGAGTTTCTCCAAATGAATAATATTAATCACAGCCTAATGGGACTTTTTCCTATGACACTTAAATATGCAGTTTCAGTAATTTTATAATGCCATTCTTGGAACATCTTTTGAACATCTCAGTGTCACGGTGCTTTGAACAAAACAGAACATGAAATCTCTGAGCTACCTATAACTTTTTTCAGGCTTTTCTTTCTGAATTATACTTCCACAAGATAGGAGGATCATCTGCTGTGAGATATTCTGGTCTTCTTTATTTGGAGAACTTGGGGAAGGCCAAGTAGAGAGAACAAATTGCATTTCTTGCGTTTTTCCTGCAGTGAGCTTTATCGAAAACAAGCCATTGCACATATTTCAGCAGAGCACATATCAACACTTGATACAAGATCAGTGAATATTCCTAATGTAGCTACTTTTTAGCCTCTACAGGCTATTCTCCATTGGCTTGAATGGGTGCCAGGAATGAAACTTTTGAGGACATGGCCTCTGGGAGCACTTAGCATCAGCACTTAGCATCAGCAGACACAGGATTTAATATAGCACTGTTCTGTGGAATTAGATCAGGATTTTAAACCAAATGAATATAAACCAAAATTAGAATGTAAAATATGTAATATCAGTTTTGCTTGTCAGTATCTGTGGCGTTTTAATGTATATGAAAGCAGAACAAAAACTGAACATCTAATTTTAACAGTAAATTTGGGATATTTTGGCACAGCATTCTAGACAAGCAGAATGCAGAGAAATGATTCTAACCAGTTATAACAGCATTTTATTTTAATTTAATTAATAGAATGAGACTGTGGCTCAAATTGGGCTGAGCAATTTTTTTTGACAGACAACCAAGTTTGAGTCTGCTGACAACTGATCAACTCAGGTCAATAAATGGTAGAAAGTAAGCCTGTTCTCCCAGCATAAAAACAAATGGTCACTCAGCAAAATGTAGAGGAAAAGCAACTACTTTTTTATTTATTGCAAAATTAACCTATGGAATTAAGTGTTTCAAGGTATTGTTAAAGCAGAGATCTTATTAAATACTTAGAAAATGAATTTTTATATGTGCAAGAACATTCCCAGTTGCATAAGATACTATAGGTTCAAATTAAATCTTCATCCTTCAGGATATAAGCCATTTATACACTTCTTCAGGTTCAAGAGAATTGTGCCAGTCCCTATGGTTGAACTTTGTCAGAATGAAGTTTGTTTCACAGCTAATATTAACCTTTGCTAAGTATTTTGCTCATTACTAACTTGTAAGTATTCCAAGAAAATGCTATGAAAATTGCTTATGAGGCACTGGGACAAGACTCAGTGGGATTCAGATTAGTGCCCTGAAATTACTGCATTTCAGTTCATGGAACTGATGAGAATTGAATTCCCTGTGCTGAGATCTCATCTCTTTTGTGGCAGTGGTTGCAATATGCCAAAGGCCACTTAGATTCACAGAAGTTTAGGGCTGGAAAGGACCTCGAGAGATCATCGGGTCCAGCCCCCCTGCTCTGGGCAGGAAAGACTGCTGGGGTCAAATAACCACAGCAAAGTGTGCATCCAGTATCCTTTTAAACATCTCCAGGGTAGGTGCTTGCACCCACCCCTGTTGGGAGTCTATTCCAGAGTATGGTCACACGAACTGTGAAGAAGTTTTTTCTTATCCAGTCTGAAACCTTCTTCTAGGAGTTTATGACCATTGCTCCTGCTTTTCCCCCTGGAGTGCTTTGAAGAATAGTTGTTCACCTAGCCCCTGATGTTGTCCCCTGATACATTTGTAAGCTGCCACCAACCCCCCCCCCCCCACGATCCTTCTCTTTTCTAGCCTGAACAGTCCCATATCTGTCAGCCTTTCCTCATATGGCTTGCTTCAGGCCTCTAATCATATGAGTGGCTCTTCTCTGGACTCTCAAGCTTTTCCACATCCTTCTTGAAGTGTAGCACCTAGAATTGGATGCAGTAGTCCAGCTGTGGCCTCACCAGTGCCAAGTAGAATGGGAGTATAACTTCCTTAGTTTTGCTTATGATGTATCGGTTGATGCATGCCAGCATATTGTTTGCTCTGCTAAATGTAGCATCACACTGGTGGCTTATATTCATTTTATGTTCAACTATGACCCCCAGGTCCCTTTCTGATGTGCTAGCTAGTGTAGCACCACTGATCCTCTAAGTTTGTTGTGGATTTTTCCTCTCTAGATGGCACGCTTTACACTTTCCGGTGTTGAACAGCATCTGGTTCTGGTCCTCCCATTTAACTAATCTGTCTAGGTCTACCTGGATCATCAGCCTACCCTGATGCATGGATATACTTCAACACAGCTTAGTGTCATCAGCAAACTTTGCCAATGTGCTTTTCACCCCCGCATGCAGGATCATTGATGAAGATTTTGAAAAGCATTGGTTCAAGTACTGAGCCCTGGGGGACCCCACTGACTACCTTCTACCAGGTCGGCAGTCAGAGACGACCGTAGCAGGGTGTGGGGCCTGAGGCAAATCAGTCTGTGCAGGACATGGACAGCAATGGTGGTAGGAAGGGGGGGTTGGTGAGTGGCTGGACAGGAGCTGGCTGGGCTCCATGGGGCCCCCCAAAGCGCAGGGCCTGGGGCAGTCTTCCCAATTTGCCCACCCCCCAGGGATGGCCCTGGACACAGATCTGTCTATTAGTACTCTCTGGCTCTCACCCCACAGCCAGTTTCCCACCCATCTGATGGTTGAATTGTTGAGCCCACAGTCCCCTAGTTTTACCTGGAGAGCGTCATGGGACCCCAAGTCAAAGGCCTTCCTAAAGTCTAAGTAAATGATGTTGACCTCATCTCCCTTACCCAGGTGGTGAGTAACCTGGTCATAGAAGGAGATGAGGTTAGTCAGACATGACCTATCCGGGACAAAGCCATGCTGGCTGTCGTTCAGCATTTTGCCTCTACTATTTTTTCGCGTATAGACTCCTTGAGAAATGTTTCCTGGGATTAAGGATTTTTCCTGGGATTGAGGTCAGGCTGATCAGCCTGTAGTTCCTTGGGCCCTCTTTGCTCCCCTTCTTGAAGATGGGCATAAGATTGGCCCTCTTCTAGTCTTCTAGAACTTTTCCTGAGCACCACGAATTCTCAGAGAGGTTTGCCAGTGGTCCTGCAATGACTTCACATAGTTTGTTCAGCATTCTCGGATGGAGTTCATCCAGTCCTGCTGATTTATAGATATCCAGCCTCTCTAGCTCTTCTTTCACCAGCTATACATTGACTGTTGGTAGGTGATCATCCCTACTGTGATTCTTCTGTGTCACATTTGCATTCAGTAGGCTATAACTCTTAGACTGGTGGAATACAAATGTGAAGTACTCGTTCAGGAGTTCAGTTTTGTCCTTGGTGTCGGTGATCAGATGTCCAAATGCATTGAGCAGTGATCCCATGTTTCCACTGGTTTTCCTCCTGTTACCTATGTACCTATAGAAGGACTTTGTATTGTCCTTGATTTCAGTTGCTAACCTGAATTTTGTCACTGTCTTTGCTTTTCTGATCTGTCCCCTACAGGTATGGGCCAATCTTATGTAGTTCTCCTTGGGGCCTGTTCCTAGCTTCCATTGTTGGTAAGCCTCCCTTTTCTTTTTCAGAAGACATGTAACTTCCCTATTAAGCCAAGATGGCCTCCCAGCCCCTATGCCACCTTTTTTGTATACAGGTATGGACAACTTCTGTGCACTGAGGATCGTGTCCTTGAGGAATGACCACTCTTCAAACACAGTCTTTCCCTGCCATCTATGATCTTGTAGGGCATTACTCACTAAAGCCCTTAGCTTATTGAAGTCAGCTTTTTTAAAGTCCAGAATTTGTACCTTACTGACAGATTTCTCAGCCCTATGACGGACAGTGAAAGTGATAGCGTCGTGGTCACTGTCACCTAGGTTAACCCTCTATCTTCAGATCACTTACCAGATTGTCCCCTTTGGCCAAAACTAAATCTAGAAGGGTATTTCCTCTGGTCGACCCAGATACTTCCTGAGACAAGTAGAGCTTGTCAATATAAGTCGGGAATCTATGTGACCGGTGAGATCTGGCTACTGGTATTGTTCCCAGTAGATGTCTGGGTAGTTAAAGTCACCCATGACGACCGTATCCTATACTCTCGCAGCCTCTTCCAGTTCCCTGGAGAATTCCAGATCTAGGTCCTCATCTTGATTCGAAGGTCTGTTATATATTCCTACAGTTAAGTCTCTTTCACCGTGTCCCACCCCCCCTCCCACACCCACACCGTATCTTGACCCATAGGGTCTCAAGTCGCCCTTCTTTAGTACCAGTTTTGGCTTCCAAGGATGTGTAGTGCTCCTTTACATATGGAACTACACCTCCACTCTTTTTTCCTATGCAATCCCTCCTATTCAGGGTGTAGCCATCTATAGCTATGATCCAATTGTGGGTAGAGTCCCACCAGGTCCCTGTTATCCCTACGATATTGTAGTCCTTGCTGGAAAGCAGGAGGGCCAGTTCCTCCTGTTTGTTCCCCATGCTCCTGGCATTTGTTTACAGGCAGTTGAGCTCTCCGCTGGAGGTCCTCGGGTTCCTGTCACATTGAGGGAGCTCCATTCCATAGATTTCATAGATTTCATAGATATTAGGGCTGGAAGGGACCTCAGAAGATCATTGAGTCCAGCCCCCTGCCCGAAGGGCAGGAAGTCAGCTGGGGTCATAGGATCCCAGCCAGATAAGCATCCAATTTACTCTTGAAAGTGTTCAGTGTAGGTGCTTGAACCACCTCCGATGGGAGGCTATTCCAGACCTTGGGGGCTCGGACAGTAAAGAAATTCTTTCTTATGTCCAGCCTGAAACGGTCTTGTAGTAGTTTGTAACGGTTCGACCTCGTCATCCCTTGGGGCGCTCTGGTGAACAAACGTTCCCCCAGATACTGGTGGTCACCCCTGATAAACTTATAGGTGGCCATCAGATCACCCCTGAGCCTGTGCTTTTCCAGGCTAAAGAGCTCCATGGCTCTCAGCCTGTTGTCGTAAGGTCTCTTTTCCTGACCTCTGATCATGTGCGTGGCTCTTCTCTGAACTCTCTCAAGCTTCTCCACATCCTTTTTGAATTTGGAGCCCAAAACTGGATGCAGTACTCCAGCAGTGGCCTCACCAAGACCGAGTACAAGGGGAGAATGACGTCCCGGGATTTGCTTGAGAAGCATCTATGGATGCAAGCCAGCATTTTGGTCACTTTACTAGCCGCAGCATCACATTGCAGGCTCATGTTCATCTTGTGATCAATGATGACCCCCCAAGTCTCTTTCTTCCGTAGTGCTAGCCAGTGTAGCACTGCCAAGCCTATAAGGATGCTGCAGGTTTTTTCTCCCAAGGTGGAGAACTTTGCATTTTTCAGTGTTAAACACCATCAGGTTCTCATCCACCCATTTGCTGAGCCTGTCCAGATCAGCCTGGATCGCCCTCCTGTCTTCTGGTGTGTATGCTTTGCCCCAAAGTTTGGTGTCATCGGCAAACTTGGCCAGTCTGCTTCTGACTCCAATGTCCACATCATTAATGAAGATGTTGAACAGTATGGGTCCAAGAACAGAACCTTGGGGGACCCCACTGGTCACAGGGCACTATGACGATTGACTTCCGTCAGTTACTACCCTCTGGGTCTGACCACGGAGCCAATTTCCCAGCCAGCAGATCGTGGTGGACCCAAGGCCACAACTGGCCAGTTTCGCCAAGGTGATCATGGGATACCAGATAGAAGGCTTTTTTGAAGTCAAGATATATGACATCAATTTCTTCTCCCTTGTCCAGGTGATGGGTCACCTGGTCATAGAAGGAAATGAGATTGGTCAAGCAAGACCTATCTGCAACAAACCCGTGCTGGCTATCCCTCAGGATGTTGGCGTCGGCCAGTCCATTAAGGATTCCCTCAGCTTGTGCTGTAGTGTGCTTTCTGTCTTCTCCTGTTGTAATTGTTGTTTGTTTGTTGGCCCCTGGGCTTGCTTCGCTTTTCGTCCCTCCGTCTTCTAGCAATCTCAGTTTAAAGCTCTGTCAAGGAGGTCCGCCATCCTGGCCAAGAAAAGAGCCTTCCCCTTCAGTGTGAGGTGGATACCATCCCTTCCCAGAAGGCCTCGGTCTCTCAAGTGCATGAGGTGGTCAAGGAAGCCAAAATCCTCTCAATAGCAGCATTGCCAGAGCCTTCGGTTCACCTCTTTGATGCATCTGTCTCGCCTAGGCCCACTGCTCGCAACCAGGAGGATGGAGGAGAAAACTACCTGTGCCCCAACCCCTTAAGCCCAGCCCCCAGAGCCCTGTGATCACTCATGACCTGGCCAGGATTGCTCTGAGCCGTGTTATTCATGCCCACATGGATGAGGAGCATGGGATAGTGGTCAGAGGGCCAGAAAAATTTAGGAATCCTCTGTGCCACATCCTAGATACAGGCCCCTGGGAGGCAGCAGACCTCACAGGCCAGGGGTCAGGGCAGCAGATTGCTCCTTCTGTCCCTGTCAGGAAGAAGTTGCCCACCACAACCACCCTGTATCTCTTCTTAGGGGTGGTAGCTAGCTGCTTCCCCTCATCCAGAGCTGGTGTTTCTGCTGATGTCTCTGCTGGTGGTGTGAGAGATGTGGACCCATTGCTCAGTTCCAAGGGAGAAGTGACCCTGGTACTGCATGTCCTGGGACCCAAGACGACTGTCTTCCAAGCAGCCTCCAGGTGGGCGCTCAGTGGTGGCGGGGCCTATGTGACACTGACCACAGGGCCCAGGACGGTCACCCCGATTGCCCCACCCCCGATGGCCCTGCTAAGGAGCATACCCCACAGTTGGGGGTGACCTTGCTCCCATTCCTAGTTGGTGGCAGCTGTGCCAGGCAGCCCCCACAGCCCGGAGCCAGGGGCTCCATCTGGGTGGAGTTTGGAACCATAGGTTCCATCTGGGTGGAGACCTCAGTGGTGCAAAGGGAGGGAGCGCCACCTGGGGCTGAGGTGGGAAGCCGCAGGGTATGAGGTGTCCCCACCACTGTATAGTAATAGGCTATGCTACTATCCATAAACTGGCCCACAAACTGCCTACAAGCTGCTTACCCTGTTTGCAGCTCCTATTTGCAGGCTCCCTGGTCACTGGCTAGTGTTCTCACTAGATCCTAGTGAGAAAGAAATGCCTCTCAGTGTGAATATCCTAAAAATAATACATCTGGTTGAGGAAATCTGTGTTAAATTGTCTTGATAGAAATACTAGTCAGGAAGATTGCAGTTGTGATGATGGAGTCCAGAGAATGTAGTTTTAAAATTCCACAATGAAATTGTCTGGCAATAGAAACCCGGAGTTGAGAGGGGAATATACTTTATTTTCTAAATTCACTTCAGAATGAGAGAGATCACATTGGATACAGAACTTGGTATCACTCCAGTTGTTTCAGTCTCTGGTGTTGTAATCAGGTGTCAACAAGTACACATGAACAGAGCGTGATAAGTATGCATAGGAAAGGAGTTCAGGAAGGAAGCAGGGGGAGGGTGTGGAAAAACCTCCTTTGGGAGGGATTTTGTAAACTTAAGTGAACTGTTCTGCAACTTGACAGGAATCTGCTTGCAAAGCATCCTCATCTGTGAAGAGATGCAGAGAAGAGAATGGCAGTTGGATCAGTGCCAATTGTCTGTTAGCTGCAAAACCAAAGGCTCAAAATAATCAACTATCTGAAGAGGTTATTAAACTGAACTTTGATGTAGCAGCTCCTCTTCCTCCCTTCTCAAGTTGTGGGAGGCAGTTTTGTGACACAGGCATGAAGGTGAAGTTAGCTTCAAGAATCAGCCATGAATTGTATACTTATCTATTTCATCTGTGTAATTGCTCAATTTCCTTTTGCTTATACTTCTCTTTGGTCTGTGAACATTTTCTTTGCAGTAACAGCAATATACAGGTCTATGGCTCATGTTTTGAGAATAAGGTGCTTTTCTATAGAAATTTCTATCAGAGCTTCTTTTCCTGTCACTTACTTAAAAGTAGGAGTCTACTTAATTACCAGGTTCATGGTTTTCATGGAAACTGCAAAAATCAGCGTTGTTTGCGATTGCCAGTGTCGTGGAAACACACGCAGCATACTTTTGGGTCAGGTCAGCAGAAGCTTTTATTCAAAAGAAACTACAGCTGTAGGGGGGATTCCAAAGTGACATGGATTTCCCAAGCACTTGGAAGGGGTCCCCCCCACGAGCAAAATCAGGAGGCTTATATACTTTTTAACAGTTGCTTACAACTCACGTGATCATATAGTGAAATTAGCATGAAAAGCGGCTATAATATTACTTCATTATTTCTTTGCTGTAATCAGGATGGGAACTAATGGGGGAGGCAAGGTTAGTTCACAAACCTCCTTCTTGCACCTGGAAATCAGATTTGTACATACTTTTTTGCTATCTTCAAGGCCGCGGTGAGCGAAGCAGTTGCAGAGGAGTTACAAAGAACAAACACTTTCTCTTATCTGTTCTACTATACAGAGCCAGCAATTCTCCACAAAGCGGTTATGTCATCTTATAACTAAAATAATCAAAATTTAAGACATATATTTTTTCTGATTCCACAGTCCCCCCTTTGAGACTATTTAGTCTCACTTTAGCCTTAAACTTCCATTCTCATGAGCCCCTCTATTTCATCATGCAGCCTTTCATGTTTTCTTTCAATCTGCTCACACTTTTGTAACACCATTATTCTAGACTCTGCAGTGGGTTTTCTTGCCTTGCTAAAGCTTCTCCTGCTGGCTTTCACGCAGCAGAGGATCAGTTGCACTAAGACATAAAACACTTTCAGAGCTATAAAGACAAACAATATTCCATACAGGATTTTCTTGCCAAGGGCCCCGAAATCTGGGAGCCAGGAGGTTAGCCAAGACCACATTTCCTTTAGACCCCAGTCAGTATTCTCTGAGGCCACTTGATGTAAGACCCTTAACTGATTTCGGATTTTACAAATGTCAGTTTC
>NW_005841929.1:2929852-2975207 GCF_000455745.1 Alligator sinensis | reverse complement strand
TTTTGTCGTGGAAACACACGCAGCATACTTTTGGGTCAGGTCAGCAGAAGCTTTTATTCAAAAGAAACTACAGCTGTAGGGGGGATTCCAAAGTGACATGGATTTCCCAAGCACTTGGAAGGGGTCCCCCCCACGAGCAAAATCAGGAGGCTTATATACTTTTTAACAGTTGCTTACAACTCACGTGATCATATAGTGAAATTAGCATGAAAAGCGGCTATAATATTACTTCATTATTTCTTTGCTGTAATCAGGATGGGAAGTAATGGGGGAGGCGAGGTTAGTTCACAAACCTCCTTCTTGCACCTGGAAATCAGATTTGTACATACTTTTTTGCTATCTTCAAGGCCGCGGTGAGCGAAGCAGTTGCAGAGGAGTTACAAAGAACAAACACTTTCTCTTATCTGTTCTACTATACAGAGCCAGCAATTCTCCACAAAGCGGTTATGTCATCTTATAACTAAAATAATCAAAGTTTAAGGCATATATTTTTTCTGATTCCACACCAGGAAATATTACTTTTACCATGATTTCCCGTGAAATCAACCTAAAAAACTCCAGCATATTATTCAGATAATATGCTGTTTTAGAATGTCTCAATGCTTACCTCAAATCAAAGGCAATGCAACAATCACTACAGCCATAGATCACATGATTGAAAGTTACTGTCCACTAGTGACATACTAAGTTAGGGGTTTTCAACCTTTTTTAATGAGTGGCGGATGGACCTGGAGCAGGGGGAAGGGGTGGTGGCACAGCCAGACACTGAGCGAGGGGGAGGGGTGCACGGCTGAACACGGAGCAGTGGTGCGGGGTGGTGGATGGTGTGCAAGCTTCCCCTCCGGGCGGTACCTGTGCAGCCTGCAGATGGGCACCGCTGCCCCGGCCCTGCTCCCAGCGCTCCAACCCTGCCCACCCATGTGTACCCCCTAGGGCCTTCCCAAGTACCCCCAGGGGTATGTGTACTCCTGGTTGACAACCCCTGTACTAAGTGAAAATGCCAGTTGGTGAAGTGAAAATGTTTCTATTAAGGTTAGCATTTATTAGTATTTCTAAACTTTTTGTAGAACGCTACATACAATAATAAAATATGATTATATACATTGCAATTCATGTTGAACCTAAATCTATATTTACTATATATTTAAATGTAGATTTAAATGTAACATTTAAATATAAGAATATATGATACAAATTATATGATATATTTTACTTTCTGTGGAATTTACTATTCAATTATATGGTATGTGTGTCTCCACCAATCAGTGGCAAGGGGCAGGGCCATTGGAAAATGCCCTCAAAATCAGTTCTTCATGCTGCGACCAAGCCATGATAATTGCTTTGTCTTTCTGCGAGTTAAAGTAAACCCCTAATTATAAACTGCGTAGCTAAAAATGCCTAACTAATTTTGAGTAAAAATATTGTATGCTAGTTTTGAAGCAGTTTCCAAAAAAAACCCTGCTTGTGATTATATAAGATTTTGTTATGCTTTCAGTTGTTTCATGGAATTTTACCTGAATAGCCAAGCTATAGCAACTGATTATGTACTGGATTTGGTACATCGGCTGGATTTCTGCTTTAAACCTTCCTCCTTCTAGCTACACCCTCAAAATTCTGTCTCTCTCTTTCAAACAGTTACAGAGTAACAGGCTGGATAGAGGCAGTACAAACCTCTTCCTCTAGTGGGTTTCTCAGTTTCAGTGTAGTTCCAAAGCACTGTAAAGATATCAAATAAGCATTTCCTAGAAGGGGTGAAGTTTGAGATGATAGTAGTGTTTTGAGAAACAATATTCTTTTATAGCCAGAAGGAAGAAGACCCATCTACTACTTTTTAAAGAACACGAGTGTTAAGCTTAGTAGCCAAGCTTTCTAAAAATACAGTGCTTTCTCAGGTTTTGTTCTTTGGGGTTTTTTGGGAGGGGGGGGGTTTGGGGCGGGGTGTAACAAAAGCTTTGGATGCTTTAATCATGTAGATGTGATGTTCCCCTGGTTAGAGTTCTTCTCTGTCTTTCATGCTTTCAGACTTCCTGTTTCTGACTTTAAGTGTTTTTCAAGTAGCAGTCAGTAACTCCTTTAAAATGTTAACTTGGTGTTATGACCTACTTTTCCGGGAAGTAGATAAAATTCAAATACAACTTCCCTGCCCTAGACAGAGTCATTGACGTGAACTGAACAAACATTTCATTGTTTTATCAATGACTATTCATAACACTTAACAATTGACCACCTCTGTCTCCAGGGGTTGACCTAGGTCTGTGGAATTGAGAATAGAGAAATAAAGCAGACTGGATATTGTACACGTAATGGTACCTTCCATTTAGTTAATACTTCAAAACCCAAAGGATTCCAAATTACTTTATAAACTTAACTGATGCATACACTATATAGGGATCACTTTTGTTTATAATTGAAGTGCCAGTACCTCTGGGGTATAACAGTGCTCAGCACCAACAACTTGGGATGTAAAGTAAAAGGAACTTATTGAATCCTATTGAAACTCCAAGGCTAAGGACAGACATTCCAAAAGCTGGAGCCTGAATTGATTCAGTCTTTGCAGGTTAGTCTAACTTGCATAGATTGAACCAATTTGCAAGTGAATAGACATTCACTTTTGACTCTGGAAATGCAGGCACATGCCTGCAGTGACTCAGGCCAGAAACTGGGGGGGCGCTACAGTGAGCACTCATCTGGAGGGAACTAAGCTGAGGGGGGTGTGGCCAGGCCCTGGCAGGCCATTGAGTATGATTGGGAAGGGGTTTAAACCCAGGGAGAGGCACCTGTCACCCACTGCCTGCTCATGGTGGTGCCAAGCACTTGGGGCAGGTTGCCATGGGCCAGTCACTGCCTTGGCCCCTGGGCCGTGGGACCAGGCTGGACTGGGATGCCATAATTCATTGCCTCCCCCTACCGCTGCCCATGCCCCCAGCCCACAGAAGCCCATCCCAAGTGCCCAGTGCTACCATAAGTAGATGACAAGTGCTTCACCTGTGCCTGCTGTGATAGTTCATTCCACCACTGCTGGGGGGGGGGAAGGGGACCGGGACCTGTGCTGCAGCTGCGGCCTGCCTGCAAACCATGGCCCCCTATGTGGGGCTGGAGATGTTGGGCTCTGAACCCCATCCCATGGGGCAGCACTGGCCTAGGCCACACTGCCGCCACGGGAGATAGCAATGAGTAGATTCCCCCCCTCACTGCAGCCAGGTCACATCTCTCCTCCCCTCCCTCTCCCTGATGCCAGCTGGCCACTCCTTGGAAGGACTCAGCTCGGGGTACCGTACTGGTGTTCCTCTGCTGCTGCTGCCTGCAATTAACCCCCCACTTCCCCTCAGGCTACTGGCGTCTGGCCTGCATGGCCCTCAGTGCACGGCCCTGAGTGCATGAGCAAAGCCTATTATTGTCCGTGCTGTCCCTCCCCCACAATGGGGGGATGAAACCCCTGCTTTCCCCCATGGTTTTTGCATGATATTTTCAGAGGCAGGTGTTAGCAAAAGTGGTCATCCTGCCCTTCCAACAGAATCCCAAAGGAAGCCTTTTTCTATTTTTGCTCTAGTGATTAGAGCCTCCAAAGAATCAATTCCATACAACTGAGAATAAATCAACCAGGTTGAAACGTGATACTGCCTGACAACAGACAATGTTGATAAAAAGCCAAATAAAATATTTCAATAAATCTTTCCCAGTGAGGGAATAAGTATGTAGAGTAGATGATTCTAGCATCTACCTTTGCAGTCAACATTAGTTTTTTCCAGTCATGTGTCAGCAATTATCTTTCCCTTGGAAAATACAGATTTACAGCGGGAATAAAGGGGCCGTGATAATATAATAATGATTATATTTGTTCTCTTTCCAGCCTGAAAATCATGGGGCAGAAGTTTACATTTCTTAGGTTGAGGTCATTTCAGAGGAAGGTTGTTGGTTCAGTTAAAAACTGTTGCTGCAAACTCCTGTCAGTCTATCTCCTAAAGCAGGCTTGTCCAACATACGGCCCGCAGGCTGCCATGCAGCCCGCTAAGTCATTTTCTGTGGCCTGAGGTCCCTCGCTCAGGACAGGTGGGTGGAGGAGGGGAGGGGAGCTGCTCACTCCTGCGGGGCTGGGCTCGCATGACCTCCTGTGTCATGTGAGCCGGGTCCCACTGCCGCTCCGAGGGCTGCGTGGCATGGGGCTGCCCCAGCTGCGCCTGACGGGATGAGCTGAGTACAGCACCCACTTTTAGTTGTCTCCGGCTCAGCCCCTTGCCCCCGGCGTCTCTCCCGCCTCCCAGGACCTGGCGGGCTTGGCGGCTGTGGGGTGGGAATGGGGCGCAGCGCCCAGCACAGGCAGTCGGGAGAGCAGCCCCGGGGGGGGCCTCGGCAGGGGGGTCCTGGCATGACCTCTGTGGGGCGAGGCGGCGGGAGCCAGTGTCAGAGCGCGGGGCCCGGCGGGCCCCCAGCGCTGAGACCACCAGGGCTGCGTGCGTGGGCAGCCGGGCACCATGGTGAGCAGGGCCGTGTGGGTGGGTGAGCGAGGGGCTGTGGTGCAGCGGCCACCTCACTCCGGCCCCCCTTGGGCAGTGCCAGCTCGTGGGACTGTGCTGCTTGGGGGCTGCCCGAGGGGAGAGGGGGGATTGTCACTACCTGCGGCTGGGCCGGGCACTGTTCTCCTGCTGCGGCGGCTGCCTTCTCCTTCCCCGGGGCCATTTGCCTTTGCTGCAGGGAAGTGCAGAGGAGCGGAACAGCCCGTGTTCCCCTGAGGCCTTCCCCTGCCAGAAGCCGCCCTGGGCAGACCAGGCCTGAGACCCTGCCAGGCTGGGAACCGGCTTCGCTCCCGCAGTTCCACCGTCCCCCGTCTCATGCTTTGGCTGGGCCCCAGCCGTGTCTGCCCAAGCACTGCCAAGACTTTGGGCAGCAGTGTTGCTGGTGTGGACAAGGCCTGGGGAAGCAGTGGCATAGGTGGCCCCTTGGCCTGCGTGAGAGCACCAGCTACATCGGTTTGGTCACATATTTTAACACGGCTGGCAAATATCTTCTGGGGCTGCTTTCAAATGTTGGTCGTAGTGGGCAGAAGGAGGGGCCCAGCTGTTGGGATGGCTGGTCCAGGACATCATTTGCTGTAGTTTGTCACTAGCTGAGCACAGGTGGGGGTTTATGCCAGCTTTGCCTTATTTCAGGCTTGTCCAACATACGGCCTGCGGGGTGATAAAATATGAATATGGCTCGCTGGCCCACTGGGTGATAAAAAGCTTATGATCTAGCTCCACATTCAAAAAGGTTGGACACCCCTGTCCTAAAGAGTATGGAGAACCGAGCAAAATTGTGTTTGCTTGGGGACATGAAGTGTGGAGCATGTTCGAGATACCTAGCTTGGTTTTGCATGTTATCTGGTTAATTTGGTGCTCGGTTTTTTAATGGGATGAGGAAGAATGGAGCAATGTTCAGTCCTTAGGAAGGGAGCATACTACATTGCTTGTGATACAATAGGTAGAAAGTAGCAGTGAATATTCATTATTTAACAATGTATGGCCAGAGCAAGGAGTATTTTGCACAGATTTTCTTGGGTATATGCAGCACTGGAGAACCTATAGCTTCTGTCTCTGTTTTGAGTCACTTCTGTGTAGGCTTTGGGGAAATTTAAGTACAGGTTACTGAATGTCACTGACTATTTCATAAGGGAAATTTTACTGATATTTCTATACTGAGCATGTGAAATGGGACAGTTTGTTCCCCATAAGCCCATTCTTGTTTTTTCCTTAAATTTTAGGTTAAGGACAAGTGGTTTTTTTATTGTGGAACAGCAATTATATGATTCTACAGAAAGTGGATCTGTGTTCTGCACATTTTCTTTGGTTGCTGAGTAGCTTTTGAAATGGTTTGAATGCTTCAATATACTTGTTTTAACCCAAGGCATCAGGACCAGCCCAACTAAACATGCAGAGTAGACGTTCTGTTTAGAAATACAAAGTTTATAGTAAATATTAGGCCTGTGTGAAATTTTGCCGGGTGTTTAGTTTTGACACTGTTTTGAGCTTGAAATAGCAAAATTGAAACAAAATGAAAAGCTTCAAAACAGCCTCGAAACAAAACGAGGGTACTTGAAATATTTCGAAAGTTTCAAAACATTTTGAGTTTCAAAGCTGGGCTTGCTTGCAGGGAAACAGAAAGTAAAGAGAGGGAGGGAGAAGAGAGGGGACGGACGGCTCTCTTATTGACATATGTAGCTGGCCAGTGACTGTGATCCTCCCTGAGGTCCCTTCCAATCCCAGTGCTCTGGGGGAGGGATGGAAAAACAGCTGTGCCACACACACACACGCGCGCGCGCACACACACACACACACACACACACACACGTCACGAGTTTTGCTTGTCAGCCACACGCATGCGCGTACGTCACGAGTTTTGCTTGTCAGCCCCACGCACACACACACGCGTACGTCACGAGTTTTGCTTGTCAGCCCCACATATACACGCGCGTACGTCACGAGTTTTGCTTGTCAGCCCCACACACACACACATCACGAGTTTTGCTTGTCAGCAGCTTGAGGTGTAGTTTCCCAGAACCCCCTGCACCTATCTCCTTGAAACCTAGCAGGCTTCATGGCCTCAGCAGGGGCAACCATCCCTGCAGTTTTCACTCCGCTGCGTCTTAACACGCACACAGTCACACATGTCACGGTTTTTGCTCTGGACAGTTTGAGGTGCAGTTTCCCAGAAACCCTTGCATCTATCTCCTTGAAACTTGGCAGGATTCATAGCCTCAGCAGGGGCTACCCTTCCCACTGTTTTGATTTGAATCAGGCAAGAAATGACAAAGTTATAGGCAGTTTAATGATTCCCCGTTATAGCCTATGGGCAAAATATTGAAACAGCAAAACAGTTTCAACAAAATGAAACAGAACAGTGGCTTTGAAATAAAACGAAACTCTAAACGAAACACTGTCCCATCGAAACAGCAAAACAGAAGTCAAAATGAAATGGTGCTGTTGCACACAGCCCTACTAAATATGTACCTTAGACACTCTCTTTTTAAATGCAGCTATAATGAAGGGAATACAGTAGTCAAAAACTATCAGATGACTCTGGTCACATAAATGTATACATCTCTTTCAACTGTTCATAGTCTTGGCCAGCTGATTGAGTTGCGTCCATGTTTGGTTGTTTAGGTGTGCTTCTCTTGGAGTTACTTTCTCAGAGCTGAAGGTATCTGTGTGCACTTTCTTCTCTGTCCAGCCTGTTGGAGCGTTTACTGCCAAGTATTTCCCTTCCAGAAGTAAACAGGAGTCTAAGAATAGTTCTCACATCTTTGTAGTGTATTTTCTTGCTTCGCTATCTAAACAGTTGGTCTGTCTAGACAGCTGATGAAACTCTGAAGTCTCATCAAGTCAAAAACAGCCACATTTGCTACTGTATGAGACATTACCTGGTTCAGTTTAGAAATAGCTGCACCTGTGTGAGCATGTCAAGAGAGAAAGAAACTGTTCTTTCAGAACTGTTAGATTTCTGTTTTGTGGATGATCCTGTTTAACCCCAAGGTGCCACTAGTGCTACAAGAAGATATGAATAAGGACTTAAACATCATACATATTTCAATTTAAAGAAAGAAGAATTTAAAAGATTCTCATGCTTTTATTTTCAACAGGTCACACTCTTGTTACCTGTTATAACTTTGTTTCCGTCTCTATCTAATGTGTGTTAGGCATGATTTGTGTTGTTCTTAAATGTATGTTGTCAATATAAATATAGAAGTATACTCTTTCAATGCTTTACTTGCCAACTATCTTTCCCTTACTGTTTCAGTTTATACCTGATAGTGTAGACACTGTATGCATTTTTTGTATGTGTTCTGCTATATAGTCTTTGTGCATACCTGTACTATATGCATACATATGCATTTGCAAGTGAATGTAATAGTTTGGAAATCTTCATAGGGGTAACCTGTAAGTAGCCTTGTGTTTTAATAAAAAACTAGTCTGTATGAGGCTCCCATAATCAGTGCCAACTTCTTGCCTTCCATTTTTAATAGTAAGGCATTCAAGCCCCTTTGACAAAATTAATGGAATTTGAGTCTACCAAAACAGCCCCTTGGGAGATGTCTTGTTAAGCAAATATCTGTGAAACAATTACCAGTTTGAAAGTCTTAAGAAGATGCATACTATACAACATACATACTGTACGTGCATGTTACTGTTTTCTCTTTCTTTCATTCTTGCTATATGCCCATTTATGTAGAAAATATGTCCTTTCTGCAAAGAAACAGAATTAAAAAAAACAAAACACAGGATACTAATCCTCTGCAGATTTGATTATATCAATTGGTTACACTGTTTACAGGCTACCAAAGTTTTCAGTTCCCTGAGGCATGCAATTGTGTTTGTGCACAGAACTAGATGTAATTATGCTAGTAGATTTTGCCATTTGAAGAAAAGGTATTTTCTGAATCACTACCAATTAAAAATATTCCAACAAATCTATAGAAAATCAGGTCAGTATATCTCAGGTCAAAAAATGTCTATCAGGTCAAAAGATGTTAAGAGACTGTCAAAGTCCAACTCTCACCAAGCCACCAGACCTAGCTGTAAATCCAGATGCCAGTTGTGTCTCGTCATCAATACTGAACATATCATCACTCAGCCAAACCACACAGAATATCTGGGGTTCATTTACCCACTCCTCTACCAGTGCAATATAGGCCATCACCTGCTGTCTACCTTGTCCCTCTGCCATTTACCTTGGCCAGGCAGGGAAATTCTTACATAAAAGAGTGAGTGGACACCAATTTGACGTTAAACCCAGAAACAGACAGAGACCCATGGCAGAGCTGTTTAAGCTCCCTGGACAGTGCATCATTGAGCTCAGAGTAGCTGTCCTTAAACAGAAAAAAACCAAACAGATTGAACACGAAATTGCAGAACAAGAAATCATCCACAGGCTGGGTTGTGTTAAGTTTGGTCCCAGCAGAGAGTAAGAATTCTTACCCCCTTACCTGGAATAGCTTTTAACTCCACCTGTTTATTCCTGTGTCACTCATGTTAACTAATTTGGTTTTCCCTGTTGACCTTTTCAACCCACCTTTTGCCTCTTTCATCAGTGCCCCTTCCCCCTATCCTTTTCCTTTGTATTTAAATTCCTCTCTCTTAAACTGTTTCTTTCTCCAAATCCATTTATAACATCTGACAAATGAGAGCCTTTGCCTCTGAACCAGTTTGTCTCTAAGGGCACTTATACACATGCAGTGAGGCTGCTCTGACACACTGTAATTACAGCGTGTCAGAGCAGATTAGATTAATTGAGTCTGCTGGAGCATGGTAATTACTGCACTCCAGCAGACTCCAGCATCATGGGTATCAGTGTCCCTGCACTGAAAAATAACAGTGGGGCCACTTTAACTAAAGCTTGTTGAATGAGCTCTAGTTAAAGCACCCCCACCACCTCTTCTCAGTGCAGGGACACTGATACACGTGAAGCTCCGGGCTCTTTAATTAGAGTGTCTCTCGGTGCTGCTCTGATTAAAGCACCCTCCACCCCCCATCTCCAGTCCCAGAGCATGTGTATAAACTCCCTAAGGTGCCACCCTGCCCTACCTTCTTTCAGAGGCCATACTTAGATTGTCTGCTTTTCCCCTTAACTATTGCATGGGGTAAAGGACATTGTATAAATATAGTAAGGAACAGGATACTGAGGATAGTGTCCATTTCAAGGAAGTTGCAGACTATTTTCTGCCTGAAGTAAATTCGCATCCAAATGCCTCCTGTTTGGGTCCAGAAAAGTGTTTGGAGCACTCAAAGCTATTCACTAAATTATTCCCACTGATGTTATATTTAATAACTGCAGTGATGTTTCTGCATGCAGTCAGTTGCTTTGCTGATATTTTCGTTAATATATAACCTAAATGTTCCTTTTTTATCTGCAGTCTGTTCCACATTTTCCTACCATCTTCCAAGACTGTAGATCAGGGATGTCAAAGACCCGGCCCTTTTGTCATCTGGCCTGTGGGCTCTTGACAGGGCCAGCTGGGCAAGTGGTGGCAGTGCTAATTGCTGCAGCTTCTTCTACTGCTACTGCCAAATTTCTGAGCCCACCAGCTTCCCCTTGGGATAGATGACACAGCCCTGTGCGACTCATCCAGCCTGTGGGGCTGGATGAGTTTGACACTCTAGCTGTAGATAATTCCCTTCCTTTATTTATACTATTTTGAAAATATTTTTAGGCTATATTTTTTTCTCAGAGCTCTCTTTCCTAGATACTCAAAACGTTGCTTCCTGTCTCACCTAATGTGCTTAAATTGTCCTTCAGTTTTAAAAAAAGTTCATATATACTACTTTTAGTTGCATGTTTCACCATATTTTGTGATGGACACCCAAAAGCTAAAATCTTGCATGTGGCTTTTTTCTTGTGGCATGTTTTCCTTTGATATAGAGAGCTGAACCTGCAGAGGTTTGATGTTTTAATATCAGTATATTTCTTTTAGAAATGCATTATAAAGCTTTGTACACAGTTAAATTCTCTTAAGTCATACTTTTCTTATCTTTCCTTTCTTAAGATTGAAAATCTCCAGGAACAGTTAAGAGACAAGGAGAAACAAATGAGCAGTTTGAAGGATCGAGTAAAATCCCTGCAGGCTGACACCACCAACACTGACACTGCCTTGACTACACTGGAAGAAGCACTTGCAGAGAAAGTGAGTCTGAAGGGCATAAATCCTTTAAATCCAAAGTCCCTTAGACTAATCATCTGTGTAAATCCAAACTTTTCCAGCAAAGCCTTGAATTGTACATAGTGGATGAAGTCTTTTTACAGTGTAGTTGTGTTGTTCATTGTTCTCTGGCAATTGTTGCAAGAAGTCAGAGGATGATTTGAATAGCAGTTATAAGGAAAGACTGACTTCACTAGGGGTCAGCATAGGATATTCTGACAAGCACTGTGCTGCCACTCAGACTCATGTTTTGCATAAAGACATTGAGTATGGTTCTCAGTGTGTCTGCTAGAAATAGGACTCTGGGGGTGGGGGTTAAGAGACTTAGGTATAAAGCTGTGGTGTGCATGGTTTTGGGCTGCAAGATGCTATCCTGTGCATTGGGTCTGTCTTATAACTGTAAAACAGAAAAAGTTGCTCCATATACTCTGCCAGCCGAATATAAACTTGCATAGGATCTTGCTCAGGCTGTTTTTATTCTGTCAGTGGTGTAACTTTTCTAGTTAGACTGATGTGTTGTTTATTCTTTTATTCTTTTAAAAAATTTTCCTTGTGTGTTTTATAAGGGATTTTAAGTTCCCTATCTAGAATCTATCTTTTTTGTTTCTCAAAATTAAATCAAATGTTACAATGATATGGTAGTCTCCTTTCTTCATGACCTTATTGTCTGACTGCATTTTTCATGTTTGCCCAATTCTGAGGGGATTGGTGACTGAGGGAACTACCATATATATTCTGTTTTGAACATTGGTTCCCTAAATCTGACTGACTGTGAAGACAAAGCTTTGATATTATGTTTGTCTGATATTAGGGCTTATTTTTTATATAGAATGGTCTCACTTTCAAACTTGGTGAATATCTGTTGATACTTCATGTAAAGAGATTTTTTTTTTTTTGCTTTTTCCCATGCTAGTTTTGTATTCCACAACTTTTACATTACAGGTATTTCTGTTTGAAGGGCTATAGATATATTGCAACAGCTCAAAAAAAGTAGAATTGGAATAAGTAAAGAAACAATGCCTGATGTACCTTGCTGTCAGATGCGACTAAGCTTCTGTTAATGGGAAGGTCTAAGTACAGACAGTCAAAAAGCCGGAGGCTGAATTAATTCAATCTTTTTAGGGTAGTCTAAGCTGAATAGATTGAACTGATAAGCAAGTGAACAGACATTCACTTTTGATTCTGGAAAGGCAGCCACATGCCTGCAGTGGCTCAGGCCGGAAGCCAGGGGGCTCTAGAGCACTCCTCCCTGCTAGGCTGGATCAGACAGCTTGGGCCAAGGCTAGCCAGCCCATCCTGCAAAGGGAGGTTTGAGGAGCGGTGCAACGCATCCGGGGATGCTAAGGGACTGATTTAACTTGAATCTGGAGAGGATCTGGGACAGAAGTTCAATAAACTGGTTTAACCTAAATCAGTTAAGTCTGATATTACATCCATCCAGGTTTATCATAAACTGATTTTGGCCATTTTGAAAATGGTTTATGTGCCAGTGCACGTAACATACGATTTCTGTTGTGCTAATTTTTTTAACTGGTTTCTGATCACTTATCCTGGTTTATGTGTAGTTTCTGTCCCTAAGGTGGTTAAATATGGTTATACTATAATAGTGTTGTTAAAAATTCATTGATCGGAGAAGTTGCAGTAACAAGATGCCTAGAAGTTATATCTGAAACCAAAGAGGTTTCAAAATATTTTCATCCTTACTGGGGTCTGGTAGGGAGAGATGCAAGAGGAAAATGGCAAAACTACATATTTTCTCCCCTAAAACTAGTAAGAAGAGATTGGACCTGATGTCATCACAGAAGTAAGCTGACTCGACAAGATTTTCTTCACTGAACATTGTGTTCTTTTGACAGGAGCGGACTATTGAGCGCCTGAAAGAGCAACGGGACCGGGATGAGCGAGAAAAACAGGAGGAGATCGACAACTTCAAGAAAGATATTAAGGACCTAAAAGAAAAAGTCAGCCTCTTGCAAGGAGATCTCTCAGAGAAAGAGGTTAATGCCAGAACGAATCTGTCCTATTGTTAGACTTGTTTATCCTGAGCGATAGAGAGAGAAAAGAAGGTGTTTTATAGTCATGGTTCTTCAAGAAATTTGTGCACTGCATATCTACTGTGTGGTGCATTGCAAACATAAAAGTCTCAGGAAGCTTTGTTATAGTTTAGCATGACGTTCATTTTTTTCTGTTTTTTTTTTGCTGTGGTTTGATCACTAGCATTGCTGTTGAAGTTGTGAGTTGGTTCCGTGGTCATTGGGAGCACTTATCTGGGGCTCATTATGTTTGGAACAGACCTGCTGCATATTAGATATGCTGAAGTGAATGAAAGAAAGAGGAAAATTCTGTTGATCTGATTCTTTCAGCCAGGGTGTCATAGCACTCTGGGTTGTCTTGAAATCCTTTCAAGGGTGCCATGTTAGCACTGTTAAGTATATAAACGTGATTCACATGATAAATTCAGAGATTTCAAATAGAAAGCCTTAGTGTTAAAACATTCTGACCTGTTCTGATCTTTCTGAGCTCTTTAAACAGAAAAGTTGCTGTTACTTCTCCATAATCAGAAAAAACAAGTGAAAACTAAGAGCTGCCATTTTCCAAGGAGAGCCTTGAGTCTAAAGAGGTGAAGAATCACTTCTCTAAAAGTAGTACAGATCAGGGACATGTGATGCAATAGCATCTTCTCAGCTTGTTTTAAGATGTATGCTACTTTCTTTTTGAGTGTCTGGGGGAAGAGAAGAGGTTGATCAAACTTGTGGGTGCAGAAGATATATAGACAAAGATTTGCTATATCCTCTTCAAGTTTAGGTAAATAGTATTTCTATCCTTTCTAGCATCTTATTGTAAATAAATAAACTTCTTCCTTATGATGCCTGTAGCCAGGCAGCCAAATTAGCATGTTTATATCAAGACACACAGACTTCCTACATTCATCTGGGGGTTTAAAACTTCAGTCTGGTTAAATTTAAAAAACGTATTTAACAAAAACAATACAAAAAAGTTGTATGTGTGTGTACAAATACTCCCCTTTCCCTCCACACACACACACATCTAAAAGTGTATTTGCTCAACAGTGTGTGTGTGAAAGCAGAGAAAAAAGTTGTAAAAAAGAAAAGGGAGAATCCCAATGAATGAAAAATTCAACATTTTGTACAATATTGGAAGTAGCCAGGGGAGTAAGTTTCAATGGTTAGGGGCCACCAACTTTCTTTGAACACTTTTTAATGTTGTATATGTTTCTCCAATCCTTTTACAACTTTGCATTTAGACATTATTGCTTCAATTGCTACAATGCCATTTTAAGATATCCTCAGTAATTGCCAATTTATTCTAAGGGAACTTAGATTGGTTCCTGATTTTGAAAACATGAAACAAACTGTCTTAGATGAGCTCCATGAACAGTGTCCAGTCAGATCTCTTGCTCCAAAATGGGAGCCAGAATACTGAGTTTACAGATGGGAGGAAAGCAACAACAAAAGGAGAAATCTGAAGTATAGCTACTATGTATGATTATATATCCATTTGCAGTTGTTTTTCTTGCTTGTTTTAGGCTTCTCTGCTGGATCTGAAGGAACATGCTTCATCCTTGGCTTCCTCAGGTCTGAAGAAAGACTCCAGACTCAAAACATTAGAAATTGCACTGGAGCAGAAAAAAGAGGAATGTTTGAAAATGGAAACTCAGCTGAAGAAGGTAAAAAGCTAAATATTTTTCCTGATATTACAGGCAGGGGTGTCTAGTGCAGTGTCAGACATCCTCATCTTTGCAATTCTTTCCTTTTCTACTGTGCACAAAAAAGCAAGCACGGTCCTTTTGTTCAACATCAACCAACTACACTGCTCTTTTGTCAGTTGTAGGGGCTGCTGCTAACACCCCATGTAAAGGACAGCTGCATTTTGCAAGTCTTGTATAACTGTTGTTCTGTCTTGTTTGTCTTGTCTTCAGACCAAGCCTAGCACCTTCAGATACTGCATCAATGTATCAGTAGCGATTATTTGAGAAATATCTTTAAAGTCATTTAAAATGTGTACAGATACTTGGGTAAGAGTTTTGCTGTTTATAGACATAGACAGCTGCAGTTAAGAAATTAAGGTTAAAAGGCACTGTTTTTTGCAGTAGTATGAAGAGAGTATGTACAAATAAAGTTAAATTTGAAAATAAATTGGTGGAAATGAAGTCATTGGGAACATATTCTGTTGTGCTTTAGTGTTTCCACAGAGGATATTCACAGCACACAGGTACCACAAATATCTCATTGGTATGGAAAGAATGAGGAAGATGGCTTACCTGTAGCACAGGACATTTAGTTAAAAGATAGCTCATTTACACTGCTGTGATAATATTTCAGTATAATTCCTTCAGGCCTCTGCTTTTGCTGTCCCCGTTTTACAAAGTCTGTGCTTTATAGAAAAATCTGTATAAAAGATCTCAAAAAGTTAAAAAGTGACAGATTATAAGGGCAGATCAATGGACAAGATTGAATTAAAAGATGGTTAAGCCTATGAAGTTCATAAGAAAACATTATAACCTTCCACTTTCTGTTAATGTATACATTATAATGCTCTTCAACCATTACACAGAAATCCTTGTTCTCCTAACCTTCTCCTTCTCTACTCCAACTGCCTTCTTTATGAGACCTCTTGGGTAGTTTCTGATTATGCAGACTACAGAAGTAGTCTCTTAGGCCCTACTGAATACTGAGCAAGGTCTAGAGTGCATTTCCTACAGGAATTTTGTTTTCATACATGGTTCTCTTTTGACTGCTGTGTGATCTTTTCTTCTTGTACCATTGCATTCCTTTATTGCTAGGAAAAGTATGCATGCCTTTTCTTAATTTGGTATTCCTACTGACTGGCCTATTTCCTTTCTTCATCAAGTCCTCAGTGTTTTTTACCAAAGAAAAGATGCCACTCTAGTGCTTATATCTACTCTCATGTAATTCTAAGCAAATTGTAGTTAGACTCTGTCCCTGCGAGTGTATGAAATAGTCACTTTATATGAGACTTCCTCAGCTCTTAAGTCCAAGTCACAAACATTCACAAAGATCTAGGAAATAGCAATTGTAATTGCTATACAATTGTAATACAGAGGTATAGATATGTTGGAATATGTAATTAAACTTCTTTTCAGTTGCTCATAACTTTCTAACATTTTCCATGCTGCTAATTTTTTTTTACCCTTTTCTCCACCAACTTGTACTGAGCTTAGTAGCTACCTTGTCCTGCATTGCATGAGGATTCTGTATGAAAGAAGCTCTCTCCTTTTGGAGCCCCTAAACTTCATAGGACAAGGGATTCTCTTTTTCAGGACAGCCCCTTTGCATAATGGTGTCTCTTTTATAATTTTTCTTTTCCTTGCCTACATTTCCAGTCCAAGGTTAGCTTTCAAAAAACCAGAAATGTAAAATCCTAAAAATTGTCACTTTGGCAGAGTACTGAAATTAGTGCAGTTTCATGACTCCAGGTGAAAAAGGATTTAATTTAAGGGTAAGCCTTGGAAAAGACCTTTGCTAGTCTCTATACTCTGTGTATTCTATGGAAAAATCAGTGTGGTCACTATAGATTTCCCCCTGTGGTATACAAGGGATCTAACATTATGCTCAAATGGAAGATTCCTAGGCACCTGGAGAACAGCAGTGCGGGAACTTGTTCTTTCTTGCTTATGCAGTTTCTGTGTGTAGGTGTCTGCTTTTCATGGATACTGCTTATTTCCCTACCAATGGCTGTATTTTGTGAAGACCTCTGTATTCTTATTGAATAATTACTGCTTGTCAGTCAGAGAGCAGTGGTTTTCATGATTGTTGTACCCTTATTTTCATAAGAGCCGTACAAATCTGTGTATTCTGAACATGCTTCTTCCTCTGCTGTCATTGACTCTTCCAGTTGGAGTTGTAAGACTGCCAAAGAGCAAGTGCAAAAAGAAGTGGGAAGATAAAAAGTAAGAGATTCTGATTTTTGAAAAGGAAGCACATTTCTCTTGCATTTTTATGTCCAGTGAGCCTACCTTATTGGGGTCTCCATTTTTGTTGTAAAAGCAGTTGAAGGTTAGGGTAGGGGATCAGTCCTATGGGGCTCCTGATACATTTCTCTTAAAAATGTTTTGCTGCAATCCTCATTTTCAAACATATATTTTCCTTTTGTGGAGGGATTTTTCAGATGATATATTTTCTCTGTAGTTCTTTCTGACCTGGGATATTTTCATTTCTAGCTTCTAATTCTAGCTTTTTCCCTCCCATGTGAAACACATTCTTATCTGCTTGGGGAAATATAACAATAACAGACTTGGCACCAGCAATGCAAGTCTTTCTACAGCAGCTCCCAGCATAAGATGACCTCTTTTCCTACAGCCAGTAAAGGAACCAAGAGCCTCTTTTGCCCATATGAAAACAGGCTGCTTGAATCTAGAGAAGAGAAAAATCCAGGAGCACCTGGTAGCAAACTTTTCCCTTCAGAGCAGTTCTTACAACTTTAAACCAGAGAAGAATGATAACATAGGCCCCAGAGCTGACAGGTACACTATTTGAGCATAATCCTGAGAGCCTCTTTTGCTAGGATGTCTTTCCTTCAGCCTAGGAGAGGAACAAAGATATATTTTCCTGAACTGCTTACTCAAATTGTGGGTTACCTAGTATTTTGAACAATTTAGTCTGACTTGGGTCCTGATACTTTTCTTGTGAAACTGGAAGACCAGAAATCTTACATATGGACTGGTCAAGAGAATAGTGCCACATTTCATTAACAGATGGTTAACATTCAGTCTCAAAAGTTTTTTTTTTAAAGGAAAGCTTTAACACGCTCAGTGTAGCAACTTACAGGAAAGAAAAGTTACTAGGGGAACATGGTTTCTGTAATTTAATTTTTTATTCAACATTAGTCTTTTATTTTAAGCTAATTTCTGAAACTGCTTACTTGTTTATTTGGTAATTGAGCTAGGTGAGGCATTAGAAATAAATGGCGTTTATACACGTGCTCGGAGGGGGCGGGGGGGGCACTTCAATGAGAGCAGTTCTGAAAGCGACTCTAATTAAAGTGCCCACAGCGTCATGTGTCTTCAGCATCCTACACTTCAAAATGGTGGCGGGGCACTATCAGTGAGCTTTAGTTAAAATGCCCCTGCTGCCGTTTTGAAATGCAGGGACACTGAATTAATGTGATGTGGAGACTACTGGAGCATACTAATTAGCACACTCCAGCAGACTCGCATCAGACTCAATTAATCGTGTCTGCTCCAACGCTTGCTAATTAGCACGCGTTGGAGCAAATCATCATGTGTATAGGTGCCCAAAAGGTCTGGCCAGCCTGTGAAACTATTTGTCATTTGTAAGGCAGATCTAAGACTGAATAGCAAAGTCTTGAGAGCTGGAACGAAACAAAAAAAGAAAGTGGTCAGGGCTTGAACTCTGAACATTTACAAAGTGTTGGACAATGTTTTGTCCTATTTCAATTTTTTTTAATAATAAATCCTATATTAACAATCTGAAGTGGTGTTGTCTTACTACATAAATGTGTTTACATCTATCTGTAAATTGTTTTCTTGTTACATCATTATTTTTTCTTAAACTGTTCCTTTTCACAATTTCCCCCTCTTCCTATCTCTTTTTTACCTTTAGCATCCTGAAGTTTTATTGAGCCATCCATCCAAGCCAGTAAGTGCCTTGGCAAACTGGAAGGCTATTGCAGCCCCATTTGATTTTATATGTGTTGCATGTGTACTCACTTATTTTTTGGCCCATACACATAGTTTATTGATGAGCTATTTTGGGTGTAGTTCTGGACAGGGTGGGTGGGGAGAAGGGAATTTTTAATATGTCTGAGCAGCTGGACTTAAGATAGCCTTGAGAAATGCGTGTGTATTACTTTTTGCTGATTTTGCCTAGCTTTACTTTCCATTCAAACCGCTTGCTATAGTGCAACCCCTTTGTTTCCCTTTATCCCAGTTGCTTGCAGCATTCTGTAGTTTTTCTGTCACCTCCATTATATGTGCATTGTTAAAGCAAGATGGGAATAGAATTTCCACACAAATGTGACTTCTTGTTTGAAAGCATTCTGGTTAACCACTTGCATCATTGCATTGAAAGATGATGATCAAGTTACAGCAAGGAGAGAAGCTGCTAAAATACTTGTGCAACTATTATTCCTAACTAATGTTACTTTTCGGTTTAATTCTGGACCTTATCATGCAAGCTTTTCCACTTGTAGTCAGTGAATTCTTTGTAATAAATGCACATGAAACTTCATATTGAAGATTATACCATCCATGATGCTTTGCATCAGAAATTTTGCTCTGTGTGTGCACGCGCATGCACACACATGCATACACTTTCATAGCATTAATTCATAGTTTTAATTGTCTTAGAGTGTGGTTACAGAGCAACTCCACTGCTTTTTTTGTTGTGGGGAGGGGGACACTACTGAAAATACTCCACCCACCTCCTCTCACATAGAGAACACAGGGGAAGAAGGTGTGAAGCAAGGTCCAGAAAGAATAGTAGAGATAAAAGCAGTTTTTAAAGAACTGCTTGCTTGGAGCATAAAAACTCACTCAACATATTTTTTTAAATGTTAACTATGTACAAAAAATAGACATTAAATGTTCTTAGGTGTCCATTGCACAAAGATCAGGCAAATTCATAACGTAATATTTCCCAAAGGAAATAAGATAAATATAATACTTGAAAGATTAAGCTATTTCACAGTAGACATCATTATTTTTTATAAGGAAGGGTAGCGCAATGCAAGTAAAATTAAGCAATTTAAAATATAAAATTGTAAGAAAAATTTACAGATTGTTATTAATCATGTGATAGAAGGCAGTGAATTAATTAAAACATTCAAGCTTTTGGTTTGAAGTGCTGTCTCCTTCACAACAAGAAGTATTAAAGATGTTCAGTACAGATAAACCAGTTTGAAAATGACTGAAACCAGTCTGAGATAAACCTGGTTGAATGTAGTATCAGACTCAAATGATTTGGGTCAAACCAGTTTATACAATCGCTGTCCCAGACCCCTTGCTGGTTTAAGTTAAATTAGAGTCCACCAGCATACTCCCTGGGCTGGGTGGGGCTCTCTGCTCTACAGCAGGGCTGGCTTCTCCCCTCTGCTCCCTGGCCAGAGCTCCAACAGAGACTTCCCTGTGCCTCTCTCCCCCCACCCCCTCACCACTCACTGTTAAGCAGGGATCCCTTCCTCCTGTGCCACAGCACAGACCATAGCCAGCATGTGGTATGCTAGCTAATGCTGTGTAAGGCTCCAGCAGAGACTGCAGACACAGCAGGGTCTGCCTGGCTTCCCCCTGCCCTACCCCCCAACCCTTGCTGCTTAAGTAGGAAATCCCCCCTCCTTCCCTCCCATCTCCCACAGCATGGACCCCAGCCCCACGGACCCTAGGCATGTGGTATACTAGCTAATGCCAAGAGGTGTCTACATGTGTGCCTCTCTCCAATTTCACTGGGGCAGGCAGACAGAACAGTGGCTGCTTAGGGCTGTTTGGAGCTGATCAACAGGTTAGCCAGTAAGCTGTTTTAGAAGTCTGAAGTAATGTAGAGAGGCCATTGTTTTGCTAATTGGGTAATAAAGACTTATCACTGTCAGCCCCCAGCTGGCTTGCTTGCCTGTCAGTTTGCTGCAGACAGTATGATGAAGCAGGGAGGGAGATTGAAAAGCTCCATATCATCATCCGATGCATGTACTGCAACTCCCCCACTTCCCCACCTTGCCTCAGAGTGCTAGCCGGGGCCTGAGGGCTGGCAAGACTCCCACCCCTTGAGCAGCCAGCAGGGAAAAGCCTGGGACCATGCAGGCAGACCTCCACAATGAGAGAGTCCTACCGGGGCCTGGCCATACCCCCCTCAGCTCAATTCCCTGCAGAAGGGAAGGGAGGGCTGCTCTAGCTCCCCCCGGCTTCTAGCCTGAGCCACTGCAGGCATGTGCCTGATTTTTCTCAGTCCAGAGAGAATGTCTGTCCGGTTCAGCCTAGCCAGGTTAGACTAACCTGCAAAGATTGAATCAATTCAGACTCAGGCTTTTTGAATGTCTGTTTCTAGCCCCAGGGGCGACACGTGCGGGTGCACGCAGGTGCATGTATACCCCCTGGGCATGGCAGTGCACCCCCTAGAAAAGGCGCTACAAACACTTATCAGCGGCGCCTGCAGGCAGTTGCCATTCACCACCCCACCGCTGACACCGCCAGCGCCATCTGCAGGCGGTCCACAATCCCCACTGACCGCTAATGCCAGCAGTGACTGTGGGTGGTCGTCATCCCCCCTTTCCCCACCTGGGCCCATACGGAGCAGCCAGGTGCAGCACCCGCTGCAGGAAGCGGGGCCGGGCTCTCCCACTTGGCCCCCGGGTGGGGCTTGCAGCTCCCAGTGGAATCTTTAGAGGCAGGGCTGAACCCAGAGACACCAGGGTGCAGCTGGGACATGCCCACCCATGGAGTGATTCCCATGGTCCCTCCTGCCCTGCCCAGGGTCAGGGCTGGGATCCCTGCACCCCTAGGCCGCAGCTCCAGCCTCCTTCCCCTGGTCCCCGTGTGGCTGCTGCTATCCCCTCCCTCGTCCGGCTGGAAACCTGTGCCTCAGGTAACCAGCACTTTTAGCTTACCAGCACCCCCACTCATGTACCCAGTAAAACTGAGTGAACTGAAAAGTGGGTGTAAATCAGTTAAAACTGAGTAACTTCAATAAAAAAAAATCAGGGAATTTATCAGTTAAAACCAATAAAACTGAAAATGCAGAACACTATGCATGGGCCACACCATCAGGGGCGAGAATAGTGCCAGCCATGGGCACAAAGGCCATGCCACTCCCACCACTTCACCGTGGGATTCCCTGGTGTCATTTGCTGCACCATCCCACCTCCAGGGCAGGAGCAGGAAGCAGATGCTCATAGAGGCAGGGAGCCTAAAGACTCCAGTTGCTGCAGAAACTGGAAAAATAAGGGGGGCATCAGCCAGGTAGAAGCCCAGAGGCTGCACAGTAATCCCTCACAGGTTGTATGCAGCTTCTGGGCCACATGTGGAACAGTTTTGCCCAATACCCTTTCAAAAACAGTTCAAGCAGTAGGCAAACTTAATGATTCAGCTAATGCAGTAGTTACAATTGTCTAAGACTGTGTCCTGTAATGCTGAGTTGCCAGGGCAAAAGAATAACCATTTCCTATGTTGCCTGCCTTGGCAATAAAAGACAATGCATACATTAAAATAAAAATGTGGGATTTGCCAAATATTGCAGTCAACAAAAATTGTGAAAACAGTTTAAATTCTTGAGATAGCAGTATCTTAACACCTTTGATTTTCCTCTTTGTTACGTGGATCACTGAGGTCAGGGAAGGAAAATGTGCAGAAATTAATCCAGCCTAAGCAAAATGATTTTTCAGTTATTCAAATGGGTTAAGGGGGTTTTGCTCAAATTTACCTCTCCAAAACTCATTATTGAACAAAAATGAAACATGGGTGAGTTTATCCCCAAAGTAATGTGTCCAAAAGTTCTGAGAGTGAAAATAGAGGTATAATTCTAATTGATCTACAAGCTTAGCTATATAGTTTGATACTATGCAAATGTGACAATAAGGATAAGCTTGTGTCAAAGACTAGGAATTACATACTTAAAGGGAAAAACAATTTTATGTTCTCTGTCAATAATATGTTATACTTCCTTCCATTCATAGACCTCAGAATGCTTTATAACTTTCAGTATCAGACCTGCTTTGGAAGTGAGAAAACCTAGGCAAAAAATTATTTTGAATTTGTATTTGAATTTCCTTTTCTTTACTCTAAAAATGTTGCTAAAATTAATCCTGTAGTGTTAAATTGGGAAGGTAGCCAATTTAATGTCTTCCAGATCTTGATGTGAGTTTGTGGGAAACATAAATGCATTAGATTTCTCTTGTAAAATAACATTAGAATTTTAGATACGGTTGCACAACACATTGTCCATGTAACCCACAAAATGGGCTATAGTCAGAGAGTAACTTACAGTCCAGGAAATCGTTTCCAGTTTGCACACGATCACATAACATTTTCTTTATGTGAGATGAGAGCATCTGTAATGATGTGTACTGTATACAAATAGCATGGGTTATGAGTCTTTCCCAGTAACATCTGTTGTGTAAGTAGTCATTTAATTCTATAAGAACCAGGCACTCCAGCTTGTTGGCTAATTTTTAAAAACAAATTTAGAAGGAAATTGATTTTTTCCTTTCAGTAGAGTCTCTTGGGACATTGCCGAAGAGCTTTTATTAATATGGAATAATAAAATTCCTGGAGTCTCTTGATAGAACTCCATTAACTCTTATAGATTATTTGGAATGCTATAGCAAAGTAATCCAATTAGCAGCCCAGCTTCAAATTTTTTTCCAAAGTTTCTGATCATCTGATTATATATCTTAGATGACTTTAAAGGATGTAGAAGAGCATTTTGAGAGGTTGGAAATGCAACTAAATTCAGTAGGAAAGAATCAGGCTGCTAAATGAACTGGAACTGTGTACCCTTATGTTCTGCTGGTATGGCTGGCTTCCTAGGCCTGGTGCTTTCAGCCACGCTGCCCTTTTTGAGACCTACCATTCTCAGGATCTCTGTTTCAGGGCAGATGCACAAGCAGATTGTCTCAGGGCTGGGGACATGAAACTCCCGGAATTCCTGGCCCTAAGATAAATCTACCTGGCATGTTGGCCCCAAAACTGTGGATGGTGGAAAACTGACTTCTTCACCATGGCCTCTCAGTGTTCTGTCATATTTTTTTTTTGTTTTTGTTCAACATTCATTGAACCTAAGATGGCTCAAATGTAGTATTTCAGGCTCAATGAACTGACATTTTTGAGAGAACTTGTTGGAAAACTACAAGCAAAAGCTATACCTCTTATATTAGTACTATTAGTATATTAAAGTTGGTCTTCCAAAAGTAAAAAAAAATCTATCCTAACATTTATTTTGCCATCATTATGTCTGATTACATTTAATGGCAGCCCTTGGAATCTTAGTTCTGATGATTTAGATTTACTACACTTTAGAGCAGAAACTTGGAACCTTGTATATCTCCTGTTCACATAGAGGACATATGTGCATAGAAGAGTGAGTTTTTTAAAGCTAAAGCTGCAATTCTACATCTCATAGGTGTATTTTGGGAAAGGCTAAGATGAGTACAGAATGTGTTTGTGTATTCGTGGTTGGCAAAGTAGCTCCTTGAAAGTTACTGCCAACTGAGTCAAGTTTGAGGCACCCTCAAGCTGTTATAATTTACATCAAGGGCTAGTTCTGCATCCAAGACCAAATGAAGGCTGGAAGTTCACATGAAGACAGCTTTGCTCTCTCCCCCTCTCCTCCATAGCTGTGCTGAGAATTTATCTCTGAGACGCCTGGGTTTCCAGTTCCTTTGGTTGCTTTATTTGAATGTCTGAGTGTGTTTCCATTTTATATGTACTTTTATGCTGCTTAGAAACTTTTCGATTAACTCCCAGCTTATATACGATTTTCAGGAGAACAAGATTCAGTTTGAAACAAACCCTCCACACTTTTCCTCTATACCAGTGGTACGTAATTTATCTGGCTTTGAGAGCTAGATCTAGAACATGAAGTCAGTCTCTGGGCTGTATCTGGTGCATTGAGTCAATTCTGAGCCCCACAGGGAATACATTTTGGCAGTAATGCGGCAAGTGACAGCTGTGTTAAACCCTGCTCCAGATCTGGAGGAATCTGATGGTCTGGATCTGGCCCAGGGAGGCCAAGTAAGTTTGACACCCTGGCTTAAAGGAACCCAGTGCTCAGTACATTTATTTCCATTTTAATAAGTCACTTTATTCTTTAGAAGTAGCTCTCTGGGTCCAGAGTCCCCTGTGATGGTCATTATAGATACAATGTATATGTACAAGATGGTTCTTGAACTCTTTTCTTTGCAGGCTCATGAGGCAACACTGGAGGCTAGAGCCAGCCCAGAACTGAATGAGCGATTCCAGCAGTTGGAGAAGGAGGTAGCCTGGTACCGGGAAGAATCCAGCAAAGCTCAAGCTGAAGTAGATCGCCTTCTGGAAATACTGAAGGAGATGGAAAATGAGAAGAATGATAAAGATAAGAAGATAGCAGAATTGGAGAGGTGAGATGGATGTGAAGGTGGAAGGGAGCAAAGGGGGTGAAGAAAGTGGAGAACAATTGTTTGGGGAAATCACTGGGTTTTGCAGCTTTGATTCTCAATCTCAGTATTTTAGAAATGTAGAGCTCCTTTGTTACACTTATCTGCCTGACTCTTCAGAAAATGTCTGGCTGTCTCCCTGAGTCTTAAGGGAAAGGAGATGGTAAAAAAGCTGATGAAATCATGGTGTGTTTGGGGAATAAAAATAAATGACATTTAAGCTTCTGGTTTAATAATTCAATCAAATATCTTTGCTCACCACTCTAAACTGGGCAAATAAACTTAAAGAACCTGCAGCATTAATTGTCTAAGTCCCACTGACAGATGGTCTTGTTATTTTTCTAGACCTTATTCATGTTTTGTTTGAGAAGCTGGGTGGTGTATGGTGAAACCTTTGGCTTTCTGGATCAGAATTGCAAGTAGTAGATGGCAGGGAAGGCATGAAAACCAGCTTCGCACCTTACTTACTTAACTTATCTTCCACTAAAACAAGGCATATGTTACTTTCTGACACTTAATTTTGCAATGCGCCAATCTCTCTTTTTTATTTTGGGTAGCAGAGAGAGCCAAAGTAGAAATAGATGTATTTTTTGTTGACTTTGTTATTTACTTTGAAGATTGACTACCCAGGAGAAACTAAATGAAACATTAACTTAATTTTCCTGCATGCCTGGGTCATGTCAAGTGCCTTTTGGATGTTAGAACGGCTTCCCATCACACTTGCATATCAAAATTTTTAGCTGCGTTGCATTCAATATTAGAAAAAGTACACAAACCGAAGAAGAGACCTTTCCTTTGTGACACAATTAAAGCCAAGAATGCAGGACTTGATCTCCTCCTTGCTGTTGCCACTTGTTTATTGGCAGGATGTGGCTGGCACTTAAATTTTACAGTTTTCTGAAGGGGCTTGAACAATGGCTTTCTAAGGACTTGTGCAGATTCTAAATCCATTCAGATCTCTATCTTCTGCTTTCAGTGCATTTCCAGGGTGAATTAACTTGAAGGTATATTTGCTTCCTATCTTCTGTAATTTGTGCCTCTACTTTATGCACTTGTGCTTTTTCTCACAATCTCTTCCTTTGCTGTAGTGCATACTCAGATATAGAAGTGACATACATAAAAATGTCTCTGAACCCATTGGCAAAAATATTGGTAGTTGATGGCATTATGCTGAAACCAGTGAATTTGGATGACTCTACCTGGCTCAGTCTTTGGATGGACTTAATTCTTGTTGCACTGAAACTGGAATAACATTTTGAAGTATTTCCACAGTCTTGTCTGTTCGCTTGATCCTTTTCTCTTGTTTTGGCTTGATCCTTTTCTCTTGTTTTGTTTTGGGGTTTTTTCCATAGGCTTTTCTTTTATTTAGCAAGAATATTCCGTGCCTGTGACAGCAGGCAAAGCAGCTGAAACTGAAAAATGTAATCCGCCTTTTTTGTCCATCTTTTCTCCTTGCTAAACTACTTAACCCCACCTATGATATGTGCTATATTTAATGGGACATTTGGGCAATGGATATAGAGACTAGATCTACTGAGTGTGCCTTGAGGGAGGCAGAGGAAAATAGCAGGTGCAGTTTCATGTCATATTTGTCTGGATTTTTTTACTTTTTGTAGCATATCTGTGTTGAGCATGTAGCTACCCTGATGCTGTCAGGACAGCTGATACCAGTTTGAGAATGTAACTGCATTATCTTTTAATCAGAGTAACTAAGGGTGGAGGTGGTTTTAACTGATTCATGGTCTTCATTCAAAAGTACTCTCCAGCTAAAATAATTTTTGAAATCATATTTTGGAAAAAAATCTTAGAAATTTTCAGCCTTCCTCGTAACTTGTTCCCTTAGAAGAGGGGTACAGAAGAAAGAAAATGCCATTATCTGTTGCTTTTTCTGCACTAATGTTCAAGATTTAGCTCTCAAAAGCCACTGTCAAGATCAGGACCTTGCTATGCTATGCACCTTATAGGCACATAAAGGTATGGCCTCTGTCCTCAGGAGTTTATAGTCTAAGAAAAATATGAGAACTTCATAGTTCGTAGGATCGGAAGGGACCTAAGCAGATCATCAAGTCCGCCTCCCTGCCACGGGCAAGAAAGAATGCTGGGGTCAAACGACCCCGGCTAGGTGATTGTCTAGCCTCCTTTTGAAGACCCCCAGGGTAGGAGCAAGCACTACTTCCCTTGGAAGTTGGTTTCTATTGCACTCTAGTGCAGTGGTACTCAACCTTACAAATGTTGGTAAGTGACTTTTTCAGTAAAGAAACGCAATTCCAGAGAGTTGCAAAATAATTAGGGAGTGATTTTGTGTTGTGATGTTTGTTTCCTACTGTTTTTAAACACAAGTTAGTCTTCCCATATTAATGGAAGCATAGTATCACAATGCCTGGAAGTCATTCCAGTCTGCTCCACTGATAATTTTGCAGTAACCTATGACTGTTCAATGCATGCTAGTCTTATTCTGTGTTCTCTCTCTACTGCTATAAAGTAACACGTGGCTTTTTATCTAGTCATCCTGTCCTCCTCTCTGTTTGGCAGATGAGATGGCATAAAGTAGTTCTCCTTCCTTCTCAAATCCGTGGTTTGGAAGGATGGGAAATTTGTCTTAAGTATGCAAGCAAAGAAGAGAACACTATTATGATCAGCATTCAGTGTTCTACCTAGGACTGTGTAAATCAGGATTAAAAACTAATCAGATTCATGCACTCTCTGAACCCATCTACTGGGTCAAAAGGTCTTTTACCTCCAGAGGCAGAAGCTGAATATCATTGGTCTGGCAGACCATGAACTCATCAGTTACTATGAACAGTCATTTCAGGTCAAACTGTAATTTAACTGTAGTAGGAAAAAAGCTGAAGGTTTTAGACCCTTATAGCAAGGTTTCCTGTAGTCTAATTTTAATGTATCCATATTAATTTATGCATTACTTACTGTCCCTGGGTAGTGTTGTCCAAACTATTCTTCATTCTCCCCATAGTCACAAAGTTCTCATATTTTCACACATGAGCAGAGATGTAAGTGCTTGCTAAGCGTACATGTTGGGTCTGGTTTTTTGTCTTCTGTGCTTGTTTAAAACATTCTTACATGTTCAGCTGATATCTATGGCAGTATTATAAAGGCTTCTCTCCAGCTACAGTCTGGTTTTGATTCATGAAGAACAGTCTGGTCACATGTTGGCTGCTTTTTTGCTATTCAAGCTCTTCAGTGCAAAGAAGACCCTTGGCAGTTAGAAAGACCTAGAGCAGTTGGAAATAAGGAAGAGCCAACCAACTCTCTTTGCTGAAGCCAGTCACTACTTTATAGTGGAGAAGAAATGAGCTACATTCAGAGGACAAGTCTAATAGTGATGAAGATGTGAACTTTCAGCAACAGAAGAAGGTCAAAAGTCCTTCCCTGCACTTCCAGCCCCACTAAAAAGAATATAAGGCAGTTAAACAGCACGCCCTGAGGAGAACGGAAATAAGTAGCAAGACTGTATGAGCAGAGGGAGAGAAGGAAAGGGAAACCAAGAAAAAGGGAAATAGAAGACGGGATAAATTGGAGAGGGAGACAAAATAAAAAACAAAATGGCATCTTTTTATGCTTTTCAAAGAGGGGGAACTGCATTAAACCCAGTTTAAAATATGGACATTCTCTCTTTCTTTCTCTCTCTCTTTCTTTCTTGCAGTTTCTACAGAGGTGTTATTCAGTTATGATTGGGAGGGTATGGATCCACAAAATACCATATTTACATGAAGTTTATATAATGAAAGAGCTTGAGAAGTGCACTAGAGTCAGCAGCAAATTCAAAGCAGCAGCTCATTAATTTACTATTTCTTTTGTGGGTAGGTCTTTGCTCCCTCCAAAGGGGATGTGGGAGACTGGGCTTGCCCAGCATTTCCTTTGTGTATGAGCAATTTAATAGGTCCCCTTTGCTTATGTCGTTGTACAGGGACATGTTTGGCTATTCAGTTGTTTTTACTAACTGTTGGTTTTCTGTATTGCCATCCCCTAATTGCCTCTCTGTGTTCCTGACTTTTCATTTGATATATTTTGTTTGTTTCCCCACCCTTTCTTTCCATTTTTGTCTTCCAATGAGTTGTGTTGTGTTTTTTTGTTTTATATGTGTGGGGGTTTTTTGGACTTGCTTTTTTCTTAGAAAGCACGCCTCCCGCAAATTGCATCCTCCATACCAGGTGTCAGTCCCTGCACCGCAACACGTTGTGGGGGTTTGTGTGGGACTTCCTAGGAAAGTGAGTGTCACATAAGGCTACTGTTTCTTACTGGGATGGAATGTTACTCTTGGCTAGCTGAATGAACGGATGGCTGCTGCTGCTGTTAGCGTTTGCTGCAATTATGCTTTTTTTTCTTTTTTGGATTGAAACAGAACTAATTATGCCAAATTCAGTTCTAACTGTCTTTGTGTTTGTCATGTTGCAGTGGTTATGGGAACAGTCCAAATAGCTTTTGTCACGACTCCTTACATTTGAAACATTGCAAAACCTATTTTTATTCCAACTTTTTCTTCTTACCGTCTCTCACCCTTGGCCCAAAACTCTGCCACCACATTGGACCTATACTAAACAGCTCCAGTACTATAAATTCTTTCAGAATTTGAGCTGACAAGTCTGTATTGCCTTATTCCCATGTCTTTGAGTGACAATCAGCATGTGTTAGAAAAGGAAAATTAAAATGGAAGAAGACAAATGAAGAATGACATTGATCATCACAGCTATTGCAAGGGTTAAAATATCTACATTGCAATATTGTGTGGACCACACAGTGTTGATCCTGTGTCAAAGGCAGATTCATAATTACTCACTTCCTGTCCTTTGTATCTCAGCACAGTAGGTAGTTTCTTTTGGGGTAGCCAAAAGAAAGAGGATTAGTTCTCTATGTCCCTACCAACATCATCCTTCATGCACAGATGCTGTCGTATTTCAGTATCTCCTAAAAATTCCAGAAAGCCAGTAATTTCACTCAGATTAGAGTCATGTAAATGTCTAATTTGTTCAGGGTTTTAATAAGAATGGAGAGGCTTTCCTCTGAGCACATTCCTGGTAATCTCATCCTTACATACAGTACCTTGAATTACTGAGATTTCATTTTTCTAACTAGGTAGCTCACTTTATTACCATGTTTGCCTAGATTTTATAGCAATCTTCTTCCAAGAAATTTTGAGTAGAACAGGGGTACGCCATATTTTCCAGCAGGAGGCCAGAATGACCCAGCTTGGGTCTGAGTTGGTAGGCACTAGGACCTGGCTGCCTCTGCTGCTTGTCCCTGATGCTCATCTGTGGCACCGCTAAGGGAGAGTTCCCCACTCTCGTGAAGCCCCCAGAATCTGGCTGCAGTGCAGCATGGGCAGAGACCCCACCGGCAAATGCTGCCGAAGCCACAGCTCTGTAGGCCAGATCCAGCCTGTGAGCCATCAGTTGCTGACCCCTGATGTAGAAGGTTAATTCCTTACCTACCATGCAGAACTACATTTAGTGCTGAGAGAGAAGGGCAAAGAGAAGCTAAATCTTGATATAATAAAATATGGGGTATTTCATTACTAAAAAAGAAAAGCTTTTCCATAGCAAATTAACTCTCAACATTTTTACTTTACCCTAATATGCCTAAATACATGAGGGATGTTAGTGCCGTCTCTAATCAGTACTGTTTAAGCCTCATTTCTAATATTGTGTCCAGTTCTGGGCACCATATTTTGAGGGGGATGAAGAATAACTGCTGGGGATCTGAAGGTGAGCAGCAAAGATTATAAAAAGTTTGGAACTGTGAGCAGTATGAGAAAAGATTGAGAGAACTAAGTACCTTTAGTCTAAAGAAAAGGAGAGTAAGAGCAGACATGATTGCAGTTTTCAAGTGTTTGTATGGCTAATATGGAAGAAAGAGAACTGTGATCTTTTATGACACAGGGGAGGACACAAGTCAGTGGGTTAAAAGTGTAGCAAAGCAAGTTTAGATTAAATTCCAGGAAAGAACCTTCCTAACTAAGATAAGAAGGAAAATGAAACAGGCTGCCTAAGGAAATTATGAAATCTCTTTCATCAGCAGTTTTCAAGAACAGACTATATATAGGCATCTGTCTGATTTGGTTTAGGTCAGGAGTAGGCAACCTGCACATGGGTGCCACAAGTGGCACAGACAGCCTCTGTGAATGGCACATGACAATGGGGGAGGGAGCAGAGGGCACAGTGGCAGAAAGAGCAGGGAGTATAAAGCAAAATAGATCAGGCAGGTGCACATGGAAAGAATCAGGAAGCAAAGCAGCAAATCAGGCAGAAAGCACAGGACTGGTAGCAGAAAGCATAACAGCAAGTTGGGCAGGGGAAGGGGGTCAGAGTGGCTCTCAGGAAGGGTGCAGGTATAATTTGTAGCAAGCCTGCCAAAAGTTTGGCCCCTAGTGATATAGGTGTAGCACATCCTGCATCTGTGCACAGGGTGGAGCTAAATTACTCTCCAGTCCTATGATAAATCATTCTTCTATCCTAGCAAATACACATGCTTTGCCCCTGTGCCTCTTAGTTATTTCCACATTTCATCATGGCATACTTTGTAGAAAGTCTCAGCATCATGCATAGTAGGGAGTGGTAAACCTGTTCAAGTTCTCAAGTTTCACATTTAATACAGAAGTTTGGACCTCAGAACTGCATTGCTGACTTCTTTTCCTCACTTTTTCTTATACTTCTCTGCTAGAATAAATCTACAGTTGCCTTCATGCTCTCTGGCTGACAACACTGAGAGTACAAGAGAAACAATGTCCCGGCTCTCAGAACTAGTCTAGCAACAGAGAAGTATGTGGCAGTTAGGAGGAGCTATTTCAAGAATTTTAGCCTTTAGAGCTCTGAGCTAAAGAATGCTTTGTTGATTGAGGGAGGTGGTACAGGTGCAGTCCAGTCAGCATGTAAGACCTATCAAGAGATGCAGCACGGTCAGTTCAGATAAAAATATATCAAACTTTAATATATCTCTGCTAGGGCTATGAGTGAAAATTGACTTTTCATTAAATTTGGGTGAATTTTCATAGAGAAGAAAAAACAAACCTACCAGATATCAAGGCAGTCCCTAGCCAAATTTCAAGCCTTTGCCCAAAAAGCATGGAGTTTCTAGAACAACTCAGTAGTTAAAAGAACTCCATTAACATGGGCAAAACAATCTATTTTCTCACAATCCTTTTCCTAGCTAGAAATAGCTAAAACATTTTATGTGAAATTCCCCCTCCCCCCCCCCCCAAAAAAAAAAAAAAAAAAAAATACTGCCTGAGGTTTCCATGGCACCTGTCATGGAAAATGTCTTCCTGAATACTAATTCAGCAAAGTTATAAGCAACTGAAAACAGGGACTTGTAATGGAAAGACTTAAGTAACTACCTCCAACTATAATAAATATTAAAGAAGTACTCTTGCACACATCTAATAGAAAATTAAGATTGATCATGTGTTCCAAAGAAGGAAATGGAAGAAATCTGACTAAGACCTAGTTGCTTCCTTCGTGTTTCTTAATATTTGTAAAGACTGGTACATCCTTGGCTTCAAAATATCTTAATTTTTCTTCTCGAAGTAATTTTTTTCTTATTGTACATATTTTTTTTTTAAGTGAGACAAAGGTAGATTTGAGGCCTCCCCCCCCAATGGTTCTCCCTGTTCCTTCATCCTCCTTCTTACATTATCTTTATTCAAAGTGAACAATCACTTCCAAAACCCAGGTGGAGTTCTCTAAAGGAGAAGCGTATTCATTTTATACTATGATAGCTACTCTGAAGAGAAAAGAATATGAGGCTAAATTTTAGAAAGTTATTTGTGTTGTGGAGCCCCTGTACTTGTGGGTACCTAACATTTTAACCTCTCTGGAATGACATTGCTGATCTCAGAGTGGCTGTTCTTATACAGCAAAACTTTAAGAACTGATTAGAATTGGAAATTGTGGAACAAGAAATCATCCACACACTGGATTGTGTTAAGTATGGTCTAAGACAGAAGTGCTCAACCTCTGGCCCATGGAGCAAATGAAGCCTGCGGATCATTGGCATCTGGCCCACAGGGCTGGAAATTTGCCAGTGGGGGAGCAGTGGCAACTAATACTGCCACCTCTTCCCCATTGCCAATGTCCAAGCTCCACACAGTGAGTCTGAGCCAGGCCCCAATCTTTCCTCTGCATAGCCAGATTGGGGTCGTGTCATGCCCTATCCCCTTGTACAGCTGGTTTTGGGCCAGCCCATGCCCCCTTCTTCTTCTGCTTCTCCTCTGCTCCACCGTGAGTTCAAGCTATACCTCCTTCCTTCCTGCCTGGCCAAGCTGGGGTTAGGCCACACACCCTCTTACCACTGCAGTGCTTGGCCATGCCCCCTTCCCTCTCACACATTCAGGTTGGGGCTGGGCCATGTCCCCTTTCTTCCCCCTTCATGGGGCCAAACCCCCTTCCCCTGCATGGCTGGATCAGGGCAAAGCTGCCTCCCCCACTCCCCTCTGTGAGGCCAGATGGGGCCCCACCACAACTCCCAAGAGTATCAGATTGGGTCTACCAGCTGGATCCAGCCCAGAGCAGGATCAGGTACTGCCTGTCCAAACCCCTGGGAAAAAATGTTGACCACTACTGGTCTAAATCAAGATTACAGATTCCTATCCCATTACCTGGATTAGCTTTTAAAACACCTATGTCCCTTGATGGGTTAAATGTTTTCTTTTTTCTCCATCCTGTCCAACTTGTCTCGCTCACCAGGACCCCCTCTTTTTTCCTCCCTACCTTCCTACCCTTTGTATTCTAATCACTGCTTTCTATTTAGAAGCTCTGCTTCCTGCAGTTCCTTCAGAGCATCTGATAAAGAAGCCTGCTGTTTACAAAAGCTTTGACTATGAATCTCTGATTTAGTTTGTGGTGGCACAGTAGGGGATGCTACTATGCAGAACCACCCACCTCACTGTATCAGAGCCAACAACCTCACTTCAGGAGCCTCCCACAGGGTGCCTGCCACAAGGCTGTCCTGCTTCCTGGAGAACATCCACAAGCCTGGGGTAACGCTGCCACCACCCAGGCACTGATCTCTGTTAGGGCTCTGTGCAGCCCAGGGCACATGGACTCTGCAAGTCTTGGGGGTGCTTTGCCCACTGGTAATATTTCTGGGTTCCTCTTTTAGCCCAAAGCCTCCCAGGATCATCTCAGGTAGGACTGATGGAACATAAACAGACTAGCTCTGCTGGCCAGGCTGGAAGCAAAAAGGCATGACTCTCCCCTCTACAGTGAAACATCCAGGCATACTGTAACCAAATACCTTTATTGAATGGGGGGGGGGGGTAGAACAAGGAAGTCAGAATACACTTTGAGCAAACATAATCAGAGTCTTACACAGTCTTGGACGTAATAGTCCTTTTAAAACACGTCTGCCTAGATATAAATCCTAACTCCTAGCTAATTTCCAAGTTTTTACTTACAGAAATTCATCCAGGCAGCAGCCTGGAGGCACTGTACTTGTGACTTTTCAAAATGCCTGCTGGAGGAAGAGCATTCCCCCCTCCCCTCAGGAATTTATCTGGCCCGGTCACCTGGTTGACCAGTCTGAACCAAATAGGTAGCAAGCGGGACAGAGAGGGATACACCTGGAATGACCCAAGGGCGAGCAGAGAGAGCGGGATTTCTTCACATAGTCTACAAAGTGCAAATGGACCCTGCCTTTTACCTAACTTAAGACACTTCAAAGCAGTTTGGCTTTCAGAAGGTAGGTGCTTAGCACCTTTAAAGAAAATGTTGAGCACTGTACTCTGAACACGGGATTGTATTAAGGAGTACTTGGTTGTGTGTCTAAAATCGCCAATCACTTTTGAAATGTAGGCCAAAGTAAAAGGGCAGAGAAGAGATGTAGATATAGCCAGCAGCTGCAGTTGTTTTCATGGACAATCTGTAAAAAGCCATTGTTTTGTGGTGACATCAATTTTCTCTTTCTTCCTCTCTCTTTCTCTTGAAAAAGCAATTCCCTGGATTGGGGGTGGTTCTTTCCCATTCGTTTTTGGTTAGCTGCTGTTTATTTCCCTTTCTTTCACTTTTACTTTGGGGAAGCAACGAGTGGTGGAGAGGAGATGAGTACTTACTTTTTTTTTTTTTTTTAAAGACCAGAGAACAGGGATAGTTCAACCCTCCACTTATCCAGAGGTCAGGCCTGGTGCACTCAGCTGTTGAATGAGCTGTGTGTGGTGCCCCATCATTGACCCTAGCTTGAGTGAGTGGCACTGATCAGCTCCACATTCAGTCAGCAAGACTGACACTCTTGAGCACTCTGTTGAGACTGTCCCTTTTATTGAATTTGGCAGCGAATTGGGAACTGTGTTTTATCTGCTGTTCCCCAGACAAAGGGCCAGAGCGTGATCTTGTAAAAATGTGTGTGTGTGTGTGTGTGTGTGTGTGTGTGGGGCGCACGCAAGAGAGAGAATGAGAACTCTAATACAGGAAATTAAAAAGAGGGCTAGCTCTGTCTTGTGAGTAGTTCAGGGTTAATTATCTGTTATTATTTGAGTCTGTCATTTATAGGGAAATTAAGAGTTGTTGTTGCCTTTGATGAGGATTATACTTTGGCACTATAACAGTGTTGAGCTTAAATTTTCAGCTATCTCCCAGAGCAACTGCTAGGCAATACAATAGACAAAGAATCTATAATTGCATATCAAGAACAGTGGTATGCAACAAAAAAGAATGCAACTTTTATTTACATTATTAAAACATGCAACATGCAAGCTAAGGGTTTGCTTAATGAGGATTGACTCTTAGGTGCTTAATCTGCATTTTATGCAAAGAATTCCAAAAAGACTGCTAGCCAACATATTGAAGAAGCTGAACATTTCTATATTTACAAGCTGGTGGCTCAGGAATATGAAATCTGTTACCTTCTGCACCACAGCACCTCTATTGCGACAATAACAATAAAAAAGGCAGATGTCAAGCACTGCCGGCAGAACACATCAAGAATGAATGGGAACTATGGCAGTAGCTAGAATGTAAATGAAATAAATGCTAGCCCTGCTCTACCCAGGACATTTGCAGTGAAGGAACACACATGCTCAGGCACATGCACACCAACTTCCCCATGTTCTGCTAAGTGAAAGGAACAGATCAGTCCTCTGCTTTCTTCCAAAAAAATGCAGTCTTATAAAAAGATTCCTTCGTGGGTGCAGCCAGTTCTAACAGTTGAACTGTTCCAAAAATGTCACCAATTGGGAACCATTCCACAACAGTTCTCAGACAGAAGTGTCTACATGTACACTGCTAAGGGTTCTTAATCCCCCAAGAAATCCCTGGCTTTTCTAACCACTTAAGTACCTTGCCTTTTCAGCAATTGCGTAGAGATGTGCGTGCAGGGTAGAACATGCTGGGCAAGGCTGAGTGCAGGAGTGCAGCACAGAGAGCAAGGAACAATTAACAGTTCACGGACTAATTCACTTCATCTTGAGCACAGAACTGGCAGCCATTCTGTTCTATTAAGTGCTCATAGTGCAATGGCTCTTTCCCCAACCACCCAGCAATCGGCAGGTGTTTACTGTTACAGGCATAACCCTCTCCCCCCCCCCCCCCCCCCCCCCAACACATACACGCACACACACAAGCAGGGGGCTACAAGCTCTGCCACAAACCTGACTGCCTCATCACCCCCGGTAAGCTTGGGACACCTGCCCAGGCTCCCTAGCAAGGAAGTGACATGGAAGGTTTCTGCTTTCTCACCTCTGTGGGACTCTGGTTTCTGTAGGCAGTAGACCTTTGGGCAGTATTGGGGTTGCATCCCAGAGCAGCTCCATTGCCCTGCATGGGTTTGGAAGCGGGGTGGACGGGGATAAGAGCAGTGCAGTTTGGGATGCCTGGAGAACTGACTAGACACTAGGCCTGGAATGTTGTGTTTGCACGTAACATTGAGCCAATTCAAGGAGGGCTGGCTCAACATGGTATGTGATTTTCCTGGTCTGCTTTTGAAACATTTCTGGAAGTTTAAACTGGACTAAAGTGGTAAATTCATCTAGACTCTTGGGGTTTAAAGTGTGTTTAGAATGTTCTGAGTGTTATATCTGCCCACAGTCACAGTGTGGCTAAAAGAAAAAGCACAAATGGCCTTTCTTTCCCAGGACAGCTAGAATGAAGACTATGTCCCCTTTGCTGTGCAGCTGGAGTGAAGGAATCACAAACAGTATTAATATTAATCACAGTACATAATCACCAAAGCTGGAGAGATTGGTGAGAGATTACCCATGGATCCTCTCTACTCAGTCAGAGTTCAAGAACAGTCATTTTATACACTCATCCCCAAGTGTCTGAAATTAAAGAAACAGACGTGTCCCCTCCTCACTACAGACAGATGGGAGGAGTGTGCTCAAGCATGTGGAATAAATTGTGGCCAGATTAAATCATACTCCTTAATCAACAAATTTATATTTTTCCCAGGGCTGAAATGGTAAAATGATATGCATCTTATCAAATTTGTTGATATATTACTTTAAAATCTTGTTTAGTCTGGCTATAACTTTGGTATAAGCTGACACAAGCTTTTAAAAGAAATGTGATTTCTTTTAAACTAGCATTTAACTTTACAATTGTGTTGTATCTCTCTTTGAATGTTGTGTCAGAGTTGCACTTAGGGGGGCTGGGGAGAGAGGCTGCTGCTGGATCTTGTAAGGAATGCTATGAGCATGTGTTCTTGCTTGAAGGGAACTTGGCTGTATGAAATAACAAAAATAATTACATTGCTTTGTAATTTAACATGTCTTATTATTTATCTGATCCTGCTTGCTTGGGCCTGCTTTATGTGGGAGGATGCTTGCTTCTTTGTGTTCTTTTCTTGGCCAATTTCACTGATGTGGAGCAAGGAAGAAAGACTGTGCACTGAGATGCTATTACTGAATCTTCCTTTAGTTTCTTGTGAGCATAGTCCTCAGTGGTTTATGCTGTATGACTTATTTTCAGTACCTAAACAACAGCACAGTTCCACAATTCTAATGAGCCTTACTATAGTTTAGAAACTCAATACTGTATTCACGTCTCATATTGTAGACATGTATTAAGATGGTCCTAAAGTCCTGTTTCACAATTTTCAGAGTTTAAAGGCTTATAGAAATTGTTAAAAGGGATTCAAAATAATATGTACTTCCTTTGTCTTGGTCAGAAGAGCTTGCTTCTTAAAAAGCTAAGCAGGTAGTGCGATTTTGCTCTGTATGAAACCTTGGCAGCTGCTAAATAGCATTATAGAGAAATTGTAGGTAACCTCAACACAGATTTTCCAAGACTGTTCTGTCTCTCTCTCTACCACCAACTGGAAGAACTTATGCTCTCATGAATTATATACCAAAGTCTTGTTTCCACTGAAACAATACCTATTAACCATAACACAGAAAGTAAGAGTAACTACAACTTGATTGTGGCACACAAAATGCGATATAGCTTAACTACTCAAATCACAATAGACCATTGCAAGCCACATAATCTGTTTCCCAGTGGACATTTGTCTTTCCCTTTTGTATTTTAATTTTATTTTTAATTAACTTATTATATATAGGTATTCAGTTAAATTTCTGGAAAGCTGTAGTATGGTTACAGTTTTTACAATTTTCTGTATATATTAACAGAATCTATTGACGTGTTAATGACAAAATTCAAAATTCTAGTAATTTTTTTCAGTCTTTTCCTGTAATCCCAATCTACCTACCTTTCAATGTTACCCCATTTAGAAGGATTTCTCTTGCACAAATATTTATATTGGAAAGAATCATGAAACTCAGATAGTAGTTTATTTGTGCTGAAGGAATGAACACCATAGTATTTAAACTTTTCTTTGTCCCTCATATGTTTTTATGTCAGATTATATCCCATTTTGGGCTTTTGGTATAGTGAGAGGTCTGGCCCTCAAGGGTTAAAAGGCCAAATTGACCATTTTGAAACCAGGAAATTTATTTTTCATTCCTATTTTTATTAAACAATAGACTAGAGCATAAAGTTTCAAATTCAAGTAAGACAATTATTCTGAATTTATGGATGTTTCTTGGTTATATCACTCTTATCAGTGAAATTGACATTGGGTATCTGTGAGGAAAAAAGTTATTAGCATTTATTATACAGGGAAACAATAATGAACCTGTGGGGCCACTTTCTGTACAGAGATCTCCAACATGCCATCTTGATCTTTCCTGTTCAGCGATGTTGGAGAAAACTGTCAAAGATAAGCCCGTTTAATCATTATTGTTTTTAGATTGCACCTTATATGTAATTTGTGGTAGGTTTGAATTAAGACAATATCAGAATGGGATAGAGATGCTTTTTTCTTTATCTTTGATAGTTGTAGTATCAAAACTATAGAAGTTGGTCTGGGTTTCCTTTCTAGTTTTTGATTTGATAAAACCTGCAGCCTTATTCTACTTAATGTTGTCATTCTGACCCTTCCTAACAGACCTGTATCATCATTAGCAGGGGATATAGTTCTACTTAAATACATCCCTTTTTAATCACTAAGGAAAAAATAAAGCCTGGGAGTCTAAGAAGCCTACCAGGGTTCTAAAGCTACCATGTAGTCAAAAACCGCATTTTCAGAAATATTAGAAGTATTTTTCTTGAAGTTGACATTCTAGTATGGTACCAGAGATATCGGAAGTTGATTTTTTTTTTTTTTCCCAAAAAAAATTGGTTATACTTGAGAGAAATTACCTCAGCGGAGCTTGCCTCTAAGTGGACTGGTATAATCTAATTAGGACACACATTTTGTGAATTGGATGTTTGCAGACCTTTGGCCCTTTGTATCTCTGAAGAATTGTATGTCTGTGTGTGTGTATCTATCTTTAACTAATGCTGTTACTTGTTTTACCCTGTTTTCTTGAGCAGTGTTATCTTTGGATATTATTCTCATGAACCCTTTCTCTAACTCTCTCTCTTTCGCATCTCCTTCCTGGATTTGCTGCTTTCTTCAGCCTCACCTCAAGGTCAGTATCCACCTTAAACAAGGGTTTTTATTAGACTTCTGTGTTTTAATTTAACATTGAGATCTAATTAAAGATCAGAAATCACATGACATAATCCATAAACCAGAGGACCAAGAGTCTGGTCCATTTTAGGCAACAGGGTGTGGTAGTTTGGAAGGTTAAGGAATCCGTTTTAGAAAAACACAAGAATTGGACTTGATCATCTGACACAATTCTTTATTTTAAAGCCAGTGTATGTTAAAGGACATCAAAGATTGTAATGCACCAAGGACATGAAATTTGGAAGAAGGAGATGAATTGGTACCAATATCTTCAGGTTATGTGGTTCCAGTAATGGAAAAACTTTATGGAGGCAAAAAAACTAAATTAAGACACTTTGTTTTGGTGTTGTTGGTTTTCTTTTATTTTGGGAAGGAAAAGCACTGACTAGTGATCATGGTCTCTGATTCATATTAAATGTAAGATTAGTGTATTAATTGAGTGGGCATATTTTAATAAAAGAGAGTGTGGCTTTGCAGGTGTGGCTGAGACTTGGCTCTGTGATGCTGCAGAACCAAATGCAGGGTAGTTGGTTCTTGTTGACTAGTCGTTTTGGCATAACAAAAACAAAGGGCCGGAAGTTAGCCAGACAAACTAAAATTAAAAATTAGGTAAAACATTTTAAGAGTGTGGATGATTAATAGGGCTGTGCAAAGCTTCGGTCCCTGATTCAATTCAGTGGAGATTTGGTCTGATTCAGTAGCTGAATCTCCAAATTTGAATTGAATCAGAGGACCCTTTAATCTCTCTGAATCGATTCGGAGAGATTCAGACAGATTCAGCGATTTGGACATAGAGGCAACTTTAAATGTTTTTTCTACATACCTCTAGGTAGCAGGGGCTCTGAATGCTGGAGTGCTGGGGCAGATGCAGCGTCCCACAGAATCATGGGGGGGCTCCCCAGCATGCTTGGCAGCAGACCCAGAAGTGGACCAGAAGTACTTCTGGGTCCACCGGGGAGTGTGCTGGGGGCCCCCCTCATATACACCCAGCTCGGTGACTGGTGCCTCCTGGGTCTGGGCGGGGCACCTGGGCTCCCCCTGCAGCCAGTTGCTTGCCTGGGAGACCCCCTGCGTGCTCCTCGGCAGACCCAGAAGTGGACCGGAAGTATTTCCGGTCCACTTCTGGGTTCACTGCCAAGCATGCTGGAGAGCCCCCACGCTGCTGTGGGACGCTCCATCCGCCCCAGCACCACAGAGATCATGAGCCACACCTGCTACCTCAAGGTATGTAGAAAAAACTTTTAAAGTTGTGCCTGTGTCCAAATTGCTAATTTGCTGAATCAGCATCGAATCCTCAGATTCGGATTCAGCCAAATCAAATCAGGGACAGTGATCCAAATCAACGGATTGAATCACTGTCCCTGATTTGGGCCGAATCTGAATCCAAATCTAATAGGGCCCGTTTCGCACACTCCTAACGATTAACCAACATCTGCCATCTTAAAATGGTAGAAACAAACTACCAGAGGAACCAATGATTGCAAGTCTTTAAATCAAGACTGGATACTTTTCTGGAAGGTAGGCTTAGGCAAATACAAGTTAATGTGTTTAAATACAAGAACAACAGGATGAAATTCTATGACCTGTATTATAAGGAAGGTAAGACTCTTGGCCTCTTTAAAGTTTAATCTATTTTGGATGCTTGTCTTCCTTGGCTGGTGAAATCCTGCTGGAAAATACTGATAAAAATTGTCAGAAACTCTTTTGAAGCAAATAGAGATCCTGGTGTTCTCTGTTTTAAAATCACAAATTCTATGATTAAGTCCCCTCCCCACAAAAAATACTTTGATTAAAACCCTAAAATCTGTGATTTTTCGTGATTAAAATTAAATGGCACTATATATATAGGTATCAGTGGAACACTATTTTATTGATATATTTGCAATTTTAAAGCAATTTGGAAACCTACCAGTGCCTCAGTCACCATAATAAAATAATATTCTAAATATTTATAAATAATAATAATATAATAATAATACTAAATACCTATAAATTCTGGCGTTTGATTTTTGGGCTTTTTATCATGGAAAATCAGAGTTCCCCCTGGCCCCTTCACTAACCAGGACACAGGTGCAGCTGCAGCGATCCCTGCCCCCACTGCTTGTGATGCTGAGCAGCCCTTATGCACCAGTGCCTTGCCCATGCCATTGCCCCTCACTCACGACCTCCCAGCCCTGCTGGTACTCCTCGCTCCCCACCCACAGAGCTCCCCCCCCACCCCTGCTGGTGCCCCTCACTCCCTAACCTTGGCCCCCTGGGCCTGCTGGGCAGCCTGTCTCTGCCTTGCACACAAATCTGGTGGGCATGTGCTCTCCATACCCCCTGGGAGTGCATGCAGTGGCGGCCAGCCAGCCCCTCCTCTCCCCTGCCCACCAGATGAGCTGTCTGTGGTTCTATCCCATTCCCTGCCTGGGGCCTGCGGCCACACATTCCAGCCCCGGGCCCCAAGCCCCACACACCACCCCGGCTGGACAGGAGCTCCAGCCCCAGCCCTGCCCAACTTACTCCCTCCTTCACTATGGGGACCTGAGTGTCCCTCAGCTCCCCATGCCAGACTTACCTTCAGGGTGTTGCTCTCCAGTGTGTCTGGCAGCCATATGCATATGTATGTGCACAAATGCACATGGCGCCCCAGTGATTGCCCTTCTCCAGCTCCCTCTCAGCCCTTTGCAGGCTGGAACTCTGCCAGACCGCAAAGGGACACCCCTCCCCCCCCTCCTGTTTCCCATGTTTTTCTCTTTTAAAGGAGAAAATCTGGGTTTTACCATGTTTTTCCATGGTGAATGGAAAACCCATACCCCCTGGGAGTGCATGCAGTGGCAGGTAGCCAGCCCCTCCCCTCCCCTGCCCACCAGATGAGCTGTCTGTGGTTCCATCCCATTCCCTGGCTGGGGCCTGTGGCCACACATTCCAGCCCTGGGCCCCAAGCCTCACACACCACCCCGGCTGGACACCCTGATAATAACTGATGTATGCTCCTGCATAGCAACTCCCCCTCCCTTTTTAAAACAGCTAGAAAGTAGGTTTGTCCATAGCTTTGGTGGCTTTGTTTTGCCAGATCCCTTGTATATTTTTAACTATATTTCATTACTTAGCTTATCTTTCTCTGAATACCATGTTTTAAACTCAAAGCATTTCTGGTAGGATATAGCTTTAGTTTCTTTTTAGTATTGTGGTTCTTTTCATTTACACCAAAGAGAATGTGTCTTTCTGAAACAGAATTTGATATATGCAAAGCACATGAGGTGCAAGCCTAGTAAGAATAGTATGCATTTTTAAAGACTTCCAAACTCCTCAAGCCACAGTGTGCCTTTTTGTAATCAACATGAAGGCCCTAAGTTTTCAACAGATGGATTGATGGATCGTTCATTAACTCTCTGGTTGATAAAGTCTTCTGTTCAAAGTAGAGCATATTTCTGTAACCTCCATCCTTGGAATAACTTCTGTCGGAGAAATTATTCGCTTAAGCTCCCAACCTGGTAAGGGAACACCTGCGAATACTCCTGACCCCAACGGGGCTCGTTTCCCAGCTGAGACTCAAATAAGCAGGAGACGAGGGTGTGGTCTTTCCAGTTTATTCGGCCGAAGGTCCCCCGATCTTAGAAAGGCAGAGGGGCCCCAGTTGCACTCTCTCACACACATTTATATTCTCTGGTTACATGAGATTTTCGCATGCACAGAGCTTTAGCGGAAAATTACTAGTATTGCATGACTCTTCTTCAACCTACGGGGGTAAGCTCCAATCACAATACAATTTTAAACAATTTACCAAATAAGGCACAGGTCTGCCGTTAAGCTTGATTATCATGCTTAGTTACTATGGGGGAAGTTGTGGGCACCTGAAGGTGCAGGCTGTGCTTCCTGTGTTGCTAGAGAAGGAAACCCCCTTCTCTGCACACAATTTCTAACACTTCTCACTGTTCTGGTTGTAGAGACAGGCATAATAGTTGACCAGCCAGAAAGAGCAATATTGAACATATTGTGTTACATAAGACATTAGGAACAGAAGAACAAAACCTAATGTTTTTTGTAAAGAAACGCTTAGATGAATACTAATACCTACAGTTATATTAAATAGTATAAATGTTTATATGGCCCCTGGCAGATATTACACATAAGACATGATTAACCAGTTAATCATATCTTAAGTAGTAACCTGGCTGCACATTAATGCAAGTAATGGTGCAATAAAACAAGGAATAAGCCACAAAGTTATTACATAAAATACGTGTAATAACTTTGTGGCTGGTTCTCATCACATCTTAAATTGAACATGTGGCCAGGTATCAACTGATTTGGGCTTCCAGCCTCAGGGACTCATGGGAGCCCTTGACTTCCATGTGCCCCTGAGGCTGGAAGTGGCAGTCATTTGATCATGGTCCCAGGCTTCCTCTGCACCATCCATATGGTGTGATTGGGATCTGATTCCCCAATCCCACAATCGCACCTCCTGCCATGCATGTGTAGCATGGCAGGAGGTACAATAGTTAGAATTGTGAATTAGATCCGATATTGCCTTTTAATTGAATATCTGCCAGGGGCCTAAGAGACAGGCAATTTATATACTTAAGAGCATGAATCAATCTATGATTAGAAAGAAAGTTGAGGTCAGTACATTTTACTTATGTGTATCTCTAGTGTCTGTAGTTAATAATTCTTAGATTGTTTTCTATTTAAAATAATCATAAAGGATATTTGCATATTAAATAGCTGGTGGTTGCAGAAAAGTGTGTCCATGGGAGTTCACATATTGAAACTTGTTTCTTCTTTCAGCAAACTCAGATTTGTTAGAAGTTCTAGTTTTATTGATTGAAGGTTTTCTTGTGCAACCTTGAGGACTAGAGACATACTTTTTTAAAGATTAGTGAGATTTTGGAGGATAAGATGGCTCCTTTTAAAAAAACAAAACACCCCCCCCACCCAGTTCCTAGATCATGGACATGGCACACTGGAGCCCAATTTGAGGTTTGGTCCTATCATTAGGTTCCATTCCCTAAGTACAGGAGCTGACCACTGGGCAACTCATGTGCTGTGCTAATAGAATGTTGGGGAATTCTGGCATGGCACCAAGTCAAATTGTGCTATGTGAAGCAGACAGGGAATGACTGTTCAGCAGCTTATAACTCTACTATATCGTAACGCATTTCCATGAGGCCCGCAAAAGACACATTCCTGATCACAGCATTATATCCTGACAGATTTCAAAGTTATGCTGCAAACAATGGGGATGTTGGACTTTGTAACGGAAAGGTCACAAACATTTTTTGTAATTGAAACTTTAGAGAGCAAAATATTGAGATCCCTGATGCTCCCTTTGTTATTAATAATTATGACTGTTACAGTAGTGTCTCTATCTCTTATTTTTCTCCTCTGATGGTTCATTCTGGAGCATAGTCTTTGTCTTGTTTCACCCAAATAGTTTCTATGAAGGTATTTTTGGTGGATTGGGTGACATCATGAACACTATGTTCTTTCCATATGATGAGATTATTTGTTCAACTGCATTTTTTTATTTTGAAAGAAGCAAGGATTTCTTCATAGAATCATAGAAGTAGGGTCGGAAGGGACCTTGTAGATCTTCAAGTCCAACCCCCTGCCTGGGCAGGAGAGAAACTG
>NW_005841929.1:2926380-2929590 GCF_000455745.1 Alligator sinensis | reverse complement strand
GCCCAGAACTGGACACAGTATTCCAGCTGTGGCCTGACCAGTGTCGCGTAGAGGGGGAGGATCACCTCCTTGGCCCTACTCGAGATGCACCTGTGGATGCACGATAGGGTCCGGTTAGCCCTGCCGACCGTGACCTCGCATTGTTCGCCCATGTTCATCTTGGAGTCATTGATGACTCCAAGATCCCTTTCTGCCTCCGTGCTCTCAAGAAGGGAGTTTCCCATCTTATAAGTGTGTTGCTGGTTACTACTGCCCAAATGCAGCACCCTGCACTTGTCCATATTGAAACGCATCCCGTTTTTGTCAGCCCACCCTTGCAACCTATCCAGGTCTTTCTGTAGTCTTTCCCTCCCTACTAGCATGCCCACCTCACCCCAGATTTTGGTATCATCAGCGAATTTGAACAGGTTGCTTTTCACCCCATCGTCCAAATCGCTGATAAAGAAATTGAACAGCGCGGGCCCAAGGACTGAGCCCTGAGGGACTCCGCTGCCCACTTCCCCCCAGGTCGAATATGACCCATCCACCACCACCCTCTGAGTACGACCCTTCAGCCAATTAGCAATCCATCTGACCGTGTAGGCATCGATGCCACAGTCACCTAGTTTTTTAACGAGGATGAGGTGAGAGACAGTGTCAAAAGCCTTGCTGAAGTCCAGAAAGACTACATCCACGGCAACACCTGCATCCAGTGCTTTTGTGACCTGATCGTAAAAGGCAATCAAGTTGGTCTGACATGCCCTGCCCCTAATGAAACCGTGCTGGTTGCCCCTCAGCATCACCCCGATGCCGGCCCATCACAGATGTGCTCCTTGATGATCTTCTTAGGCTGGTATCTTTTATTGAAACAATGGCATAATTGGGATAAAGTTAGACAAGCTGTCAAATGCAAAATATTCTTTATCAAGTCATTTTGAAACTACTTCTGATCACCACTCCTGTTTCTCTGTCATTCTTCATTATTTTACTGACTGCTTTGATTTTTATAGATTTAAACACTATGGCCATGTCCAGATGAGTGCGGCCATGCGGTATGTGGTGCCACAGACATGTGCCTTGACCCTTCATCCATTTGGTTACCCTCTCCTCAGGGGTTACTGTGGGGCTGTGCCCCTCCCACTGCTGGTAGTACTGCACCTTTCCCACTTTGCTATGTCTGAAATGCACTAATTGGCCCTGATGGATTCTGGGACCTCCAACAGTTTCATAGATAAACTTCACCAGTGCACATTCTGGTAAGGCACAGACCCAATCTGGCAGTGATAGAATCTGTTGACGATACTCTGCTTGCTTCAGGGCCAGTATCCCTGGAAAGTGCCTTCCTCAGAGTCAACTTCCAGGACCACGCATATGTGCTGCAGTTCAGCCTGATCCAGTCCTCACATGCCTCTATGATGCTAGGGATCCTCTGTCTTGCCTTCCATAATACACAGGTCCATTAGCAGTATAGAACTGTGAAATTCAACTTAGATTACTGCCACAGGCTCTGTATCATATGCAAAAGCCATCATACTGTTAACACCACCCCACCCCACAGGGAAATGCCACATGCCTTAGAACTCAGGGACTGATGTAGGCCAGGCATCTGTTTACTAGAACTGTCCCCATGCTATTGGATCAGGGGCCCTGAGTGGGGCAAGACTTTTGATTACCATAAGATACACATCTGTGTTCTAGAACTACAATCTTGGTTGGATGTTCTCAGGCTCATCCATAATTCTTTATTGGGAGGACACTTTGGCTGCACCATGACTGAGATGTTCCTGCCCAAATTTTCTGGCGGCCAAAGATGCAGGCCAACATCAGTGCCTGCCTACATCAACTCCTGTGAGACCTTCTCCGACACCGAATCCTGTTGGGCCAAATCCTTTTGTTTCCTTTAGCCCCTGTTTACTACTCCCAGGCCCTGGGCTGTGGTCTCCCTGGATTTTGTCACTGACTTTCCCTGCTCCCAAGGCCATAGCACATTGCTGGTGATGGTAGATTCCTTCACCAAGATAGCCCAGTTGTTCCTAGAGAACATAATTCAGCTCCATGGATGCCTGTTAGTATTGTGTCAGACTGAGGACCCCAGTGTGCATTCCACTTCTGGCAAGAATTCCTTTGGCTTTTAGGGTTGGGCCTGCATCTCTCTTCAGTATACCATTTGCAGGCAGGTGGTCAGATCAAATGGGTCCATCAGATGCTGGAGCAATACCTACATTGCTGCTTAAGTTTCCAGCAAGATAACTGGGTTGTCTTCCTGCTATTTGCCAAGTTCACCTACAGCAACTTGGACCACACCTGTACCCAGAACAGTCCCTTCTTTGCCATCTATGGATTTAATCCCTACTTTCATCCAATCCTGTCCACCATTGAACACCTGCTGCCACCAAACTGGTGATCCAATTAAAGTGTATCTATGAGGACCTGAAAGGCCACCTCTGGCAGGCTAAATAGGCCTACAAACACGACAGGGACCAGTACTTCTCCAAAGCACTCACATGAAGGGTAGGGGACAAGGTATGGCCATCTACCTAATATGTAAAAACCATCCACTGCTCCCCAACACTGGCCCACCGGTACCTAGGACCATATCTAGTTACAGCAGTGATCATCCCTTTTGGCTTATGGCTTATGGCCACCTGATTCCTTGTAGATCCACCTTGCCTTCCATGTCTGTGCTAAAACTGTATATGGAGAACCCATTCCCAGGTTGTTCCACTCCTCCCCACCCCCCAAACTGTCCTGGTTCAGGGGCACAAGTAATTCATATTCAGGGGAGTCATTGATAGCTAGGAGATTCAGGAGAAGCTCCAATATCTAATTGACCAGGAAGGCTATGAACCAGAGGAATGCTCATGGGAGCCTGCAGAGCATGTGCACATTTCCAGTTTGGTCCAGGTGTTCTACCAGGATTATCTGGAGAAGCCTGATGCAAAGATGTACAGAGGTCACCCTAAGAAGGGGGTTACTGTAATGAGTTTAGATCGGTTCTAGTCAGATGATCAAAGCAATCTATCCCCTGAGGCTTCAGAGAAACTGACCACACCTGCAGCAGGCTCAGATCAGTGCCCTGGGCCCAGCCAATCCTAATTGGCTAGTCAGGGCAACCAGTCCCACTTGTTCCATCCTTTAAAACAAGGATGGAGAATGTCCAGCCCACGGGCCAGATCCCGTTGGCCAGGGACTCCATTTCCCAGCTGCTCCTGCCTGTATGGCTTGTGCTGG
>NW_005841929.1:2916712-2926349 GCF_000455745.1 Alligator sinensis | reverse complement strand
CAGAGACCCCCCAGCCTCAGCCATGGCAGCAGCACACATGGCAGAGCAGCGCAGGGGGCTGCTCTGGAGCTGCTGGGAATGTGGGATGGGGGACAGCTTGCTCCAGAGCCAGGGCAGAGCCACGATCTGTAGCCTGTATGCTCCGGGCAGAGGCATGCATGCAGGGGATCGTGGCTCTGCCCCTGCTTCTTGCAGCAGTGACAGCCTGTCTGGAGCCAGGACAGAGCCACGATCCCCTTCATGCGTGCCCTTGCCCGGAGTGTGCAGACTACAGATAGCAGCTCCAGAACAAGCTGCCCCCGTCCCACATTCCTGTCAGCTCTGGAGCAGCCCCCTTTGCTGCTCTGCCATGTGTGCTACTGGTACAAGCCATGCGGACAGGGCCGGCTGGGAAATGAAGTCCCTGGCTGACTGGCAGCCCAGAAGTTCTCCATCCCTGCTTTAAAAGCTGGTCCCAGTCAACAGTACACTGACTGGTCAAAGACACTGGCGCTTGCTTCTGATCCTTTGGCAGTACTTAAACTCCCTATTAGAAACTCCAGCTTCCACTCCTGGTGCACCCTGTCCCTGGCTTTGATGTCCACCTTACCCAGAATGCCAGTCTTGACTCCTGGATTACTATAACCCTGGGCTTGACTCTTGCCTCGCCATGAACCCTGTTTCTGGACTTCACCTGATTACAAGGTGACCTTCCCCAACTGCCCGCAGTCCCAGTCCCTCATGCCTTTCAGCTCTCAGTAACAGAAACAACATTATTCTAACCTATCACAAATCTTGTTTTCCCAGTCATCAGATGCTGTTTTCTTATGACTTCCCCATTGCCTTGTTAATATCAATCTGGTTCTGTGCAGCACTGATGAGTACCTTTTCTTTTTGTATCATTGTTCTGTGTTTTTTAATGTATTCCCAAAGCTTACAGTTTTCCTTTGGTATTTGAAATGTAGCTTTAGAGGCATATATGCATTCAGGAAATCCCCCCATGGATATATCAACTATATTCTTTGCATTCCAAATAACTATGTGGAAAGATTTAGAACCAGAGGAGTTTCTTTTAAGTTTTTTGAGAGAAAAATTGGCAAATCACAATGTTTTCTTTTACTATGTTTATACAGAATCTTCATTTAAAATACAGCATATCTTTTTATTAGCATATCCAAAAATAAGCAAATTATCTGGAGTGGCACCATGAAAAGAAAAATTGAAGTTATTATCAAACTTCAAGAACCACTAAAGCTTTTGGTGATCCCTGATGTGTCAGATTACAGTTAATCAAAGAAATATAGCTGACAGGTTATTTTTCATCCTTAGTGAGTAATTTATGTGTATTTAATAAGAAAAATAGGCAGCTTTTTTCTCTCAAAGACATACAAGTCTGGTAAGTCAATGTTTGCAGTTGCCAAGGTAATTTAAGGTTAAGAGTAAACAGACTAGCTTTTATAATGTATGTTGAAATTGTTAGTTGAGTAAGAAATTATGCTTACAACAACTTTCGATACAAATGCTTACTCCTGGCAAGTGGCATCTCACCACCAACTGTTTTATCAGTGTCTAGACGTAATAATATCATAATTATTAGGCACACTGCATTAATAAGATTTTGTTTCCTTATCCAATTTTTTTTCTGGGTGTGTATGTGTGTGCGTGTGCGGTGATCTGAGGCTAAGTACAGACGGTCAAAAAGCCCGAGGCTAAATTGATTCAGTTTTTGCAGGTTAATTTAAACTGCAAAGATTAAACTGAAAAACAACTGGACAGACATTCACTTTTGATTCAGGAAATGCAGTCACATACCTGCAGTGGCTCAGGCCAGAAGCCAGAGGGTGCTACAGCATGGCTCTTTGGCATGTAGCCAGCATGGGCTCTGTGTTTGCTTCCTCTTCCTGCTGCCCCAGAGGTTTCTGGGATTTGCAATCCAGAATCACAGCAGCAGGACACGACATGGTTGCTCATCACTTTCTCTTCCTGCTTCCAGGTGCCTCTCGGATTTATAGTCCACGGTTTTAGCCAGCAGTAAGTTTTTAGCAAGGCAGGGCAGCTCTGTACTTGGGGGAAGGTACATTTAAAGCTCCTCCCTGGCCCTAGATCACTACCAGAATTTGCTGGGGGGAGGGGGGAGGGCAGTCTTGCCCTCCTCTCCCACCCCAAACCCTTCTCTGCTGGAGCAGACAGCTCAGCCCAGGACTGGAAAACATGCTGGGATGCTGAAGGACTGATTTAACTTGAACCAGGAAAGGGTCTGGAACAGAAGTTTTATAAACTGGTTTGACCCAAATCAGTTAAGTCTGATACTATATTCAACCAGGTTTATCTTAAATCAGTTTCAGCCATTTTGAAACTGGTTAATGTGCACTGAAATTCTATTCTGTTACAGGTTTAAACCAGTTTCTGATCACTTAAACCAGGTTGTGTAACTTCTGCCCCTAGCTTCAATATTCATGCTCTTTATCAATCTGCAAATCCACCCAGCTTGGATTCATCTGCAAATTTGCTAAGATTGCACTGTTAATAAGAGATCAGATCATACTGTAACATTTCAGTCTAGTTCTCACTACCCTCATGGGACCCCTTTTTTGAGCCTATGGCATCTATCTTCCTACCGCATTAGTCAATGACGTTACTATTGCTGGTTGGCTTCACCTTAGGTGGAGGCCCTTGTGGTTGATTTTCCCTCACCACCCGGTTTTCCTTGCAAGTGAAGTCCTAATGGCTGGTGCCCCCATATTACTTACCACCGGGACACAATATCTATAAGGATTTACTCCAGATTCCTGGTAAAGAGAGAATGGCACCTAAACTACTAAATTAATCTTCTGATATTTCTTCTAAATCCCCATGCATTCAGGATGGAATATTTATTCTATCCCCAAATATGAAAGACACCGTCAACTGGATTTCTGTTTACAAAGGATTAAACCAGTTCAGTCATTTTCCCCTTCATCAGGCTGAGACTTGAATCCAGCTTTAATTATTTTTGTTGGTCTATCCAATAAGGCTGCTTGTACACATGACAGGGGTTTAGTCCCCTAATTTGAAATGATGGGTTTTTAACTGTGATAGTTTAAAACCCACCATTTCAATTCGGGGCTTCCATCACTGTTACAATGAAGGGCCCAATCCTTTTTGGTTTTTTGGTTTTTTTGGTCGTGCCTGCCCATGTCTCCCATGGCTGGTGGGGAGCTGCTGGTGGGCTGAGTGGCCCCTGAGCTGCAGGGGGTCCTGGTCCTTGGCTCTGCAGTGGCAGCGCACCCCAGGGCCACCTGGGTGGGCTAAGGGGTACTGCCACCATGGAGGGAAGGTCCAGGGCCTGTCTGCAGGTTAGGGCCCACTGGCAACTCGCCCCCTGCCATGGGAGAGGGGCAGGCTCCATGGGGAAAAAAAAAGGGTCAGGGCCTTTGCCACTCCCTTCTCCCCAGCAGAGCCTGCCTGTACAAGCTGCCCCTGGGCTGTGCAGCCCCTTAGCTGCAAGGGGAGGGGCAATCCTTCCCTCTGGGAGAGGCCCGCTGGGGCCTCCTGGGCAGGGTGCTAGCTGCACGCCACTGGAAGCCTGCCAGGTGCTGCTCCCCACACAGGCTTGGGGAAGAGTTGGATCCAGTGGGGGGTGGCCCAGAGCTAGGGGAGCAGTGGGTGCTGCCCATGAGCTAGGGCAGCACCCATGCAGCTAGCATCCTGCCCAGGGGCCTCTCCCAGAGGGAAGGTTTGCACACCCCAGCTCCACAGCTCAGGGGCTGCACAGCCCAGTAGCAGCTTGCAAGAACAGGCTCTGCACACATCCCCACAAACACAGCACCCACAAGCCCCCCATACTCACCCACATCCACACATACCCCCAAACCCTCCCCCACATCCCTCCATACCCCCTCTCCCCCGCAATATACAAGAGTAAGACTTCATTTTGAGCTATTCTACAATCACCTCTATGTACATGATGCAAACACACAAATCAGGACAAAATAAACTTTAAAAAATAAAATTAAAAAAATGTACTGTGGATATTAGATTTTAGTATATAATTTGTTTTGTTTTTTTCTGGTTCCAAGATGGCATACTTCCTTCTGAAAAGGAGTACTTCTGGAGCAAGGGTAGGGACTTCTGGAGACAAAGGTCAGGGGTTAGGGGGTGAGACTTACAAATTTTCCATGTATAGAATGTAATTATTGGGGGGTCCTTGACAGTCCTCTTTGCTCATGTGTAAATTATTGTTGTTACTAATTAAACTTCCAGTCATTGAGTTTATAGTACCCACAGACAGCAGTTGAGAGGCCATTCACTTGCCATGCCTATTTAGAAGGGATGTAGGGGTTCTCATCACTGAGGATCGATATTCTTTTTCTTTTTCTCCACTAGAAAATTATCTCTACTTCATCCTTCTTTCTATCCTGCATGACACTGGAGACCAGAGCAAGACACCAGATTCCTCTCTGAACAGGATAAGAGTTAGTGACAGATGAAGAATCAGTATCCTGATATTTTCTTGTGTCCTCTAATATATATCTAGATGTTTATTAGTCCTGGCTGTGCAAGATGCTCTGGACTACAGATACAAGCCCCAAAGCTAATCTGTTTTGCTCCCCACTCTAGAGTTAAATCACCTACCCCTGAAGAGTGAGGAAGAGAGAAACTCCAGGACTCCTACAGCTAAGGAGTCTTGATCCTCTGAGATTCTGTTAGAAGAAGAACTGAGGGACAATTGGGTCAATTCCACCCTTCATGGCCTTAGATGAGAAGAATAGGAGGACACCTAATGGAGAAAGGCAGTGCAAATAGATACAACTGGCAAAGGGAAACTGATCTTTCACACCTAAGGTGCATGACTGTACATCAAGAGATGAATTCAGGCTAATGTCTTTTCTCACAAAGAATCACATGAACTATGAACATAATGTCTCTGCACCTCTTTAGCTTTTCTTTTTTTTGCATATACTACTAACATTTTGGAAAATATGTTTAATCAGTTTACATGGTCTGGGCTTGCTGGCTCTGTAGTGCCAGAGACAAAACATATAGGGACACCCGCCGCCCCCCCTCCTCCCCCCCAGAAATACTGAGGCACTGTCACAACTATAGTGGAAATATATAAAGTAAGGAGATTTATATATTCACCAGCAGAAGGACCCATTCTTCACCTGGGTCATTATTTTTGTAATTATAGTGTTTGTTTATTTTCAAAGAACTTAGTACAACATATTTAGGTAAAAAATATTGTTTATTTTTAAAGAATGTAGTACAACATATTTAATATTTAACATGGAGTGACATTTCAAATGACATTCAAATGAATGATCTTTATTGTAGAACTTCTTTGTAAACAGTGTTCTCAGTGGTTTCTGTTGGCGTCAGTATATACAACCCTCTTCGACTACCAACTCTGGAGCAAGCCACGTATAACTGTCCATGTGAAAAGCATTGTTCTAGTGAAATAGTCACTAGAAGCCCCAAAAAGGGTCAAGTGAAAAATAACCAGCATATAATTTTCTTTGGGTAGTGACTTTGGAAGGTTTAGAGTGGCTAGGAACAGCCATTCTCAAGTTATGAGTGAACATATAATAATGACAGTTGAACTGAATCCTGAATGGAGTGCTACCAGTTTGTTACCTGAAAAGTGAAGGAATTCCAGTCAATGGAAGCCCCCAAAAGGGTCAAGTGAAAAACAACCCGCCTATAATTTTCCTTGGGTGGTATCCAGTGATCTTGGAAGGTTTAGAGTAGATGGGACCAGCCATTCTCAATTATAAGCAAACACACATACACACACTTCATTTTATATATATATAGATGTATGCCATATTGTATGCCATATTTTGGACCTAACTTAGTCCACAACGTTCCTTTGATACTTTGACCTTGTTTTAAATTGTACTCTGACCAATAATATTTCATATGTAATTTTGCTTAAAGGACAGATCCTTACATTTTAATTTTAATTTTAAAAGAATAAGTTTCCACATTTATAACATGTATGATTAAGGTAGGGATAAAATTAAAAGATTGAACGGTCTCATTTAGGAAAAGGGACTGCTGTAGTTTAACTTATTTTCTTTTCTGGCCAGTAGGAGTTTAGTTAAAAGCAGACGTGTATGATCTCGGATCACAAAAATACCATCTAAAACCCCAATAAAATGTCATTCATAAAAAAAAGATTTAATTGCATTTCAAAAATGCTTTTTTCAGCTAACGTGTGCAGAATCTTACAGGCCACTTGAGTAGAAAATAGCTGCCTATGTGTGAAGTATTCATAGGGTGTCTGGCTCCTACAGTGGAGTTCGAGGTAAAAAGAATAACACCTTTGGGAGTTCTTCCCGCACCTTTAGGGCCAAATATAACTAACTCAGCATGTAGCAGGGGAAAGGAATCTATGCTGAGGCCTCATCAACCATTTTTAAAATATCATCTTTGGCTTTGCATCTGTTTGCACAGTGAACAAAAGCAAGAAAGAAAACAGCAAAACAAATGTATCTTGGATTACCAACTGGTGTTAAACCCGGTCTACACATTCTTAGTATTTTTTTCTAGTAAAAGAACGCCCACATAGCTCTTTCTAATAACCAAATTTCTGGGTTTGCCTTGTTTATTTTTGTATACCTGAAATGGATAGGCCCTCATCAGTTTTGGGACATTGCTAATTTCAGCAGAAGCAACAAATTACTAAATTACTAGTTTGGGGTTTTTTTGTTTGTAGCCTATTTACTATCAGCTTCCAAATATTAAACATTATTGAAATGCTTCTAGGCAACAATTAATACATAGTCTAAACTTTGAAAACTGAAAAGCTAGCTTTGTTCTTCAGATGTAAACATTAAGTCTCTGAACAGATCACTGATCTTTTAACTGGTTGATTAAGAGAGTTTTCTCATCTGTGTGAAGAATACTGAAATGTGCAACATTTGTCTCTATTAGGCCTGTGGCATACATTCATGTAAAGGTGCCATGGGATCTGATCCCCAATCTCAATAATTGTGCCTTCTGCCATGTCAGGGTAGGAGGCAACATTTTGAGATCTAGGACATAGCCTAATCATGCCCTTTCCACTTGCCAGTACAAAGCGCATGGGATCATGATCCTGGTCTTCTCCATAGGCAAGCTGGAAGTTAGGTTCCTGTAACCTGTCATGACCTAGGGCAGTCCCACAACTGGTTCCCAGGCTGTTTTTGGGCCATTTAAAGTGCCCACAGTGTCACATCTATTCAGCATCCCACGCTTCAAAATGGCAGAAGGGGCACTTTAACTAAAGCTCATTAGTTAAAGCCCCCTGCTGCCATTTTGAAACATGGGGACACTGAATACATGTGATGCAGAAGCTGCTGGAGCATGCTAATTAGCACGCTCCAGCAGACTCACAGAAGACACGATTAATTGAGTCTACTCTGACGAATGCTAATTAGCATGCATTGGAGCAGAGGTCTATCACGTGTATAGGTGCCCTCAGTGGCAATTAATAGCTCCTCATAATAGATACACCTGTAACATTAAGATTTTGAGATTTTTTATTTCTTTGTGCTTCATGATTGAGTACAAGACCCTATAAATTCATAGAATTTAGTACAAGCAGCTGAAAAAAAAATGTAAATCCTCCTGAGCTACAGTAAGTTTATGTCCAGAATTTTATGGCCAGATATGTAAGGGTATCAGGATTCCAAGGGACTAGATTAGTTTCTTTAGTCTTCTTGACAGAATACTTTACCAAGAGAAGTGATGTAGTGATACTGTCTGCCATTCTTTAAGAGAAGAAACAGTAGTGTTCAGTTTATTCCATATTCCAGCAGGAGAGCTAGGTTAGAAACAGATCGGGCACTTTCATATACAGTCAGCCATAAGACCAAAAGCCTTTTGGGATGTGTCCCCATGAGCACACACGTGCAGGGGCGTGTGCTTCCTGCAGGACAAATAGCAGCAGCACCTATTTGTGCCACTGGTATTTTTCCCCATGTACGCCCCTGCACACACACTCCGGTGCGTGGCAGATTGTACCAGGTACCATATGAGAGGCTGGGGCTAGACCCAGAACCCTTCCTGAGGATCTGGGGGCTTCTTGGGGCAGCAGCAGTGGTGATCTGGGTGCTTGGCACCTGGCTGGCAGCCAGAATGTGGCTCTGGCTGGCCAGGCTCCCTTTCTGGTGGTGCACACTACAGCTACATGTCACACTGCTTTTCTTAGCAGCGGTTTTTTTTTTTGACACTGGAATCTATTTGGGATACACCCTGGTTGCTTCTAGAAAAGGTGAAGCGTTTCTGTTGATATTCAGTTCATCTACCTATATTACCTCCTGGTGGCCTTTCACCAGTTGATGTTTGACAGTGTCCTCTCAGCAAGAAAGCCACTTAGTGATAATTTGATCCCAATCTCAGTCAAAATATTGTGTACCTTATAGTCTGTCATTAAAGTAGTCTGTTTATAAGCTTCTTTCCAAAAGAGCTTTAAACAATAGGAATTCTTGTGATAAGTAAGAATTTCTATTAGGTTTTAGTTTTTATCAGTTCGATATATCGATCATTCTGCTGTTTCATTGTTATTCCTTCTCTTGGTTCTGCTGGATAAAAAGACTGCAGGTTTAACTAGAGACAGTTCTCTGCAGAGCATATAAGAAAGACAGTACTGGAGGGTTTCTCAAGGTAGGAGCCTGCAGATAATTCTTCTATTAAGCAGGGAAAGCAAAGGCCCAGTACCGAGTTGCAGATTAGAATATGATTTGCTTCTGGAATTTGACTTCTGTAACACTGTCAAGTTCTACTTCCTAAATTTTAGGGTAAATTGATTTTCTCTGGCCTTTCTATTCTACTTACCTTACCCCTTCTGTACTTGCACTTTGTTTTAAAATCTAGGTTTCTTTGGCTTCAGGAAACCAAGCCTACTGTCCCTACCTCTTAAAGTACCTTTGGGACTTCTTTTTGGCATACATACAAAAGACTAGTTAAATTTTCAGAAGCTGTTAAAGTAACACACATTATTATTGTTGGCATCTCTTACCTTGTCTTATAAATGCCATGGAACAATGAGGAGCAGTATAACAAAATGATGAGGACCTTTGGGAAGCAGATGTTCACAAGTGGGAGTGTTAATTTACCATATTTACTCAGATATAAGGTGACCCTTACTAGAAGATGCTTCCCATAATAATTATATAATATATGGAAACTTTATACATTTGTTATAATTTTCCAGGTATAAAACCTAATTATTGGAGGTTTGCTTTGAATTTGTCCCCCTTGCACTGCTCTGGCGGGGAAAATAAATCTGGGGGGATCAAGCCTTCTGCCCCCCTCCCAACTTTTTCCCCCTGTAGCCCCTTCCCCCACTCCTTACTGTCAGATCCTGCTCTCCCTGAGCATTTGGAAGCAAGGGGCAAATTTGAAAACAATGACTTTGAAATAAATGTGCCTATAGTAATTTGCATATAGGAAAATTACTGTGGGTACCCATAGATTTAGTTAATCCAGAATTGATGCATTTTACCTTTTTTTAAACTGCTGCAAGTTTTAGCACAGGTACTCCATAAACCACTTTTAAGCAGCACTTTTGTACCTACTTATATATAATACAAACTATGCACGATACTTGTCCAAAGTCAAAGGGCTCATGATTTACCATATACCTCACTGGACTGGGCCCCAGCAGGACCAACAGCATTTCAAGCCATGGTAA
>NW_005841929.1:2887615-2916702 GCF_000455745.1 Alligator sinensis | reverse complement strand
ATCTGTGTGCTGATTAGCCCCCACTCACGATGAACTAGATATTCTTGTCACAGGTCCTGGGATCCTCCAAATATTAATATGCAGATGAAGCCTAGGGCAACCTGGTCTGGCTTCACCTCATGGAGGAGGCGGCCACACTAATCATATGCAACAGGCTGAGAGAGAGGATGACAGAAGGATTCTGGGTGAACTGTTTGGGGCCCCATTTTGTGATGTTTGCCAGAAATTTTAAGGCTGGGGAAGAAGCAGGAATCATTGGAAAGGCGCAGCACAGCTGTGGGAATAAAGAAGTCTAAATGTATTCAATGTAGTGGCTCACCATGTCTTGTAAAAAGTCTCAGTGCTGAGGGGGACCAAACACAATGAGCCATAACATACATCGTATTCAGATGGGCTGCACTAACTTATCCTAGTGGTAGGTTCGTACACAAACACGTGCATGCACAAACAGTTCCCATCAGCATGTTGCCCAATATGGGTCATGTGTTTTATAGTCATGCTCAGTGTTGGCATTAAACTATGCATTTTATCAACTTCATAGTTGCTTTCCATTGCATGTATTCTGCTTTTAGCAGCAGTTTAATGATAGATAGTGTATTTAACAAGGTTTCCTTGTATGTGAATGTAAGATGAGGTGCTTCCCCCTCACCCCCCCATGCTGATTGGGCGGGGGGAGGAGGGGGTTCATCTTATATTCAGGTAATAAATATAGTAATTCACTATCTCTCCATTTGAACAAAGGTGGCTCCATGACAGAACATTGTCTGATCTTTAGCCATCAGATGTGTGGCTCAAACACAAAACTAAATCACGATAAGAAATGCTACACTCTGGAATAGTATTCTGAAACCAGCACTGTGATATGGTGTAGTTTTTTTGTGATTCAATTTTTAAACACCTTTTTTAACTATATATTTGTTTTTGATTAAACTTGTTAAGCTTTTGATAAACTAGGATTTATGGCAATAGCCCAAAAAGGCAAACAAACTCTGCCCTCTCAGGTCAAAGAGGGGGCCATAGAACCCAGAAATCAACAGCTTCCAGTGGAATGTATATATGGATGAGAGTGAAGGTCATGCCGTGTGGTGAGAAGAGGGGCTTCTCAGGTGGAAGCTAAACAGAGACCCAGACAGCACCCACACCCATTGCTTTCAGGAGGAGTTGATGATCAACACCCATATAAACTTTTCCTGGAAGCGTGGACAGAGAAGAGACTTGAAGAAGTTCAGACAATATCAAAGAAACCTTATACCCAAGAGGCTGCTCAGTGCTCCTCAAGGCTTTAATTGTCTGCTCGCAGAGAAAGGAAATCCAGCGTTATGTCACTGTAGCAATCATCTTGTGCTATGATTTTGTTAACTTGTAAACTTAGCAAGGAAAACAAAGGGCAAGATAGTTGTCTGGGATACCTATAAAGAAAATAAGGTGCTGTAAGAAATGGCGTTAGTGATGCAGCAGGAAGTTGGACACTTTTTTGTGAGTTAGGGTAGTAAGGGTAGAGACTGAAATAACAGCTATATCAATATCAAATGATACAGATATAAGTGTTGCTGTATGATTTCATGCTCCTGTAGTGATAGAAGTGTTACTGATTCAACCCTGTTTCATTCAGGTTTAAAGATATAGTGAAAGGAGTTAAAAGTTGCATTTGTCCCTAGGCTCAAGTCTCCAGCCTCATGGAGCAGAACAGCAGGAGGGTGCTGATGCAAGATAAGGTGTCATGGCCAAGAACCAGGTCAACCTTTCCCTGACCCTTCAAACACTGCATTTTTATGTCGTGCAAGAATCCAAAGCCCTTAATTTGGTAGCTGCTGCAGGATCAGGAAGATCTTAACCCTGCTCTTGGTGGTAACATCTGTCACCTCTGTATCCCATGTAACTGAAAGCTCGAGTCCTATCACACCTCCTTTACTGAGCAGCTTAGGCTTGCACGTCATACACTGTGGCTACCTGTGACACATGTACTGTGTGTTGGCCACCCCTGTTTTATTGCTTTCTGGCACTTGGCCCTAGACTTAAAAAGAAAAACAAAGTAAAATGATTTCTTGTAAATACTCTAAACTAGTGTGGAAGAACACTGCTGTGTTCTAGCTGCGTATGGGGTCTTCAGCGAGGGAGTCTCAGGGTTGAGAGGGTCCCATGTTCTTTATCAACTGCAAAAGCTTTATTTTGAAGGCAGCAGCTGAAACAGATACCTTTACCTTGTGATAGACTCAGCTGAAGATGCCTTCACTGATTGGTTTGCATGTACCAAATGGCAGTTTCAGGGCCCACGCTTCCATGCGGCAGAACAAGCAGGGTCTGAGGGTGGACCAGTACTCTGGCATATGCAAGACCTCATGAAGTGGCTGTCTGTGGGCCAGGTACTGTCTTCAGAGTATCACAGGGGGTCTCCTGGAACAGTCTGCTCCCCCTTCACTGGGCATCCCTAGCAGGAGCTCTCTTAATGGGGTTGCCCCCACTCATATGCTCAGGGTCCAGTTGGGCAGTGCCCCCAGGGTCTGGGTGATTCCATGGGGGAGTGGGCAGAAGTGTCCCTGAAGGTTGCCTCTGGGGCAGTGACACCCCGTGATGTCCTGGTCTTAGGACTCTATGTGGGGCAGTAATGTTGAAACCCTAGGTCCAGGTGTAACTGGAGTGGGGGTGGCTGTCGCACTCTGGGTGGAGGGCTCAGTGTGGGTCAGCACTTGGGCATGTAGAGCTAAATGGGGGGTGACCTGCTGTATTTCTGGGGGGACCTGACACAGAGAACTTGGCAAGGGGAAGTGATCAGGCCAGTCTCACTCTGCAGTCCCCAGACGTGGAGCTGTTTCCACCCAGCCTCTCTAGTGGCCTTTGTGTGCCACACATAGTTGCCACTCCTGTCCTGCATGCAATTTAATTTATGTTCAGTAATTAAGTATTCGATACTTTTCTGGTCCAAAGCAAATGCAGCCAGTCTGTCAGGAGTAGTAGCTGCAACAACAGTGGACTGTCCTGTGGGTGGTGGTAATGCTTCACCAATAAAGGTCTAGCTACATGCTCTCTCTCTAACATAGCTAACTGATAGCATGTTTACTACTTACTTTTTTCAATGCAGAAAATTTTTCGAGGCAGCTAAATCAAATGAATGGAACTAACTCTTTGTCCTGCATATGCATAAAATCTGTGGGTTTTTTTTCCCTGGGATTTTAGAGCATTCAATCCTTATGAGAAATATAACCTCTCTGTGTGTGCCTGTGTATGTGTATTTTATCTGAAGTCATAAATTCTGTAAGGCAGTGAATGTGTTAGTACTGTGGTAATGCACTATAAATTGAAAGTGTTGCATAGAAGATTTAAAAAATATTTTATTGGATTTTAAGCACCTAAGTATGTAGAAAAATATGTTTTGAAAAGAATCTGAATGAGAAAAGATGAATGGTAATCAGATTGCCATCTGCATTCTTTTCTGTGTTTAAAGTTGATGTGTTGTCATGGTTACAGATTCAATGCATTTTAATAGTTACTGTACCTGGTTGCAGCACCACACTTTATTATTGAATTCCTATCAAGATAAGTAAAGAGAAGGTATTTGTTGTCTGACATTTATAGTGTGTCCACATGGAAAATAGTCATAAAGCTCCACACTGTTGCCAGCTAGAGTGCTACTCGGACATAGATTCTCTTCCTGGCCATTTTTAAACCTTTAAAATTATTTAATTTTTTACAAACATGCTAATGACACAGGCTTTTTAAAAATAGGAGTATTCCTTTACTATAATTATCTGTTGCATACAGATAATTACATTAAAAAACTTCATTAAAAAAAATTAAGAACAAGTATCCAAAGTGAGAAAATATCAGAATTAAGGTCTATTTTCTTCTTATCCACATAATCATGCATCATGGTGTTTTCAAAATTGTAAAAACCACAAATTATTTTGGAACAAATTTATGCTAATATATTTTACCAGGTAAGTTGGGACCTTTAGCTACACAGCAAAGATCTCTTCTACTTGAGATAAATCAGTAGCTGAAAGCAGTAGAAGGCTGGCATCTTTGTTGACCAGTAAAAAAGGAGAACCACAGCTTACCTATGGTTTCACAGATATTGAGACTCAAGAGTTGCAGGTCCAGTTCAAAGTTCTTTAGGGTACTACAGTGATTTTTTTGCTTTCTAAAGTCACAGAACTTTTTCATATCACCTCTTCCATCACAGAACCCCTGGCTCCATGACCTGTGCAAGTAGGTGTGGAGTCAAGTGACCTGGCCTGCAATGGCAGTGCACCATCTCCCAGCTCGCTCCACCATTAACCTCATTTTCTTTGCAGAACCCCTAATGAGCTATTGCAGAACTCCAGGGTGCTGCGGAACAGTTTGAGAATGACCAGGGTAGTATATTCTGGTGGCTGTAAACCCTGCGTCACCCTTCCCCCCCTTGGCTTATCCTTATCTCTGTTTCTGTCATCTCCACAACAGTTTCTGTTCTTATTCCACCCCACTCTTTTAGCTTGTGTTATCCCTTGCTCCTTTGCCTGTCCACCCCATCCCTTCAACTACTGTCATCCCTGCTTCTTAGTGTTGTTCAGCCCTTAGCCATTTTGTACTTACTAAAGAAACAAGGTATGAGAGACTGAAAAATAAGCAGTATATAGGGGTACTTCTCAGGTACCCTCTGTGTTTGATGGGTAGAACAGGTAGAGTTGACACTTGTTGATAACTTGTGTTTGAACTGAGAGACCATGAACAAAGACTAGAAGTGTAGCAATTCTGATGCTCAGGGTTATACCAGTTTCCATATTTGGGAATCAGGAAGAAATTTTACCCCATGGTCAAATTGGTATGGATTGTGGGGATTTTTGCCTTTGTCTGTAGCAGGGGACATGTGACACTTCCTTGCATCCCTCAAGCATATTTTAATAACCCTAGCAGCAGCAGGACAGTGGCCACTGTTGTTCCCCTGCCTTGCTTTAGGATTACTTTAGGTTTCACTTCAGAACTGTGGCTTAGATTTTGTGTTTCAAAGTGCTGGGTAGTCGCATAAGCTTCTGTACACCTGCTTTTAGAAAGTGCTGAAGAAGTTCTGGCTGGTTACTGCTTCAATATTGTAATACTTCTGTATACTGTGGGGCAGAGCTGTGCTGCTACCCAGCATATCAACAGGTCATGGATAGTGGGATGACCTTTAGGGAAGGTTAGCTGTGAAATAAGCTGGAGTAACTCATGAATAAGCAGTCATGGGGCAAGTAGTGGCAGCACCACTAGGATGTGGTGAGGACAGCAGATGGCAATGCTTTCCCTCCTGAAAAGCTACATATATCCTTTGACAGTGCTGTACAGGTCACCTTATAATAAGTCTGCCCTGTAGGGGTGTGCGAAATGGGCCGTATTTGATTTGGATTCAGAATTGGCCCAAATCAGGGACAGTAATTCAGTTCGTTGGTTCAGATTGCTGTCCCCAATTTTGATTCAGCCGAATCTGAAGATTCAATGCTGATTTGGAGAATCAGCGATTCGGCCGCAGACACAGCTTTAAATGATTTTTCTACATACCTTGAGGTACCAGGTGCAGCTCGTAAACGCTGCAATGGTGGGGTGGATGGAGCATCTCACAGGAGCATGGGGGGGGCCCACGTGCTCAGCGGTGAACCCAGAAGTGGACCCCGTGCTCCTGTGGGATGCTCCATCTACCCCACCATCACAGCATTCCTGAACCGTCTGGTATCTTGAGGTATGTAGAAAAAACATTTAAAGCTGTATCTGTGGCCATATCGCTGAATATTTCCGAATCTCTCCAAATCGATTCAAAGGGTTCCGATTCAATTCAGAGATTTGGCCACCGGATTGGGTCAAATCTCCGCTGAATCTAATTGGGGACTGAAGGTTCGCATAACCTTACTGCTCAGCCCCCTGCCATGGATCTGCAAGTCCTCAGTGGCAGAGCAGGCAGAAGATGCTGGAATCACAGTGGCTGCAAAAGCAGATGAGGGCTGCAGCAGAAGAACCCCAGTTTTCTTGGTCTTCTTGCCATTGAATCAAGGTCCCATATTGTCAAGAGCCATGTGGAAGTTCATGTGCAGCAACTTCTCCATGATAAAAGAAGTCATGCACAGACATCTTCCATAACAGCTTTTCCAGCACATTCCTGAAGCCCTTTGGCTACCAGCTAATAGTGACAGGAGTAGGATTGTAGGTCTGGAAGCTCTTGGTCATGAACTGGCACAAAGGCAGCAGTTACAAGAAGATTGTCTAGCACTTGGATGAGTTAGGAGTGTGATTTGGAAGCGGTAACTGTGACTGAGCAGCCCTCTTCAGGATCCGCTGTGCTTATTCCACATAGGGAGGGGGCTAAAAAAAGATGCCCTAAATATAGCCTGTCTAATACAGTATTCTGTATTTCTTCCTGACTGAATAACTGCATCCAGTGGGATCACTTTTACTGCAGCTGAAAATAACAGCGAAGATGCACCATCATTTTTGAGACCTGGAATATCAGGACCCTCATGGACAACCCTGATAGTGAATGCCCAGAGTGCTGAACTGCAACCATGACCCAAGAACTCAAGCTATACAACACTGATGTAGCTGCACTGAGCGAAACTCAGTGAGTAGGAGTTGGACAGCTCAAAGAACATAGAGGCAATTATACCTCCTGACACTGCCAGTGAAACCAAGAAGGAATACTATGCCAAGTTTGACAAATTCCTTTCTGACATCCCAGAGGGAGACAGGCTTATTCTTCCCGGTGATTTCAAAGCCACAGTTGGAAGGGACTCTAAACTCTGGCATGGAACCATCAGTAAGGAGGGAGTAGGAAGATCAACTCCACTGGCATTCTCCTCTTGACTAAATGTGCGGAGTATGGATTCAACATAACCCAACACCATGTTCTGCCAGAAAACAGGTACAAGACATCATGGCAACACCCACAATCTAAGCATTGGCACCTGATTGACTATGTCATTGTCCGTGTCCAGAACTGCAAAGATGTCCGCATCACCCAAGCTATGCTAGGAGCTGATGATTGCTGGACTCATCACCAACTCATCCACTTGGTTATGTCACTGAAACTGGCTTCCAAATGATGGCTGCAGCAGAAGCAATGCCAATGGAAGATCAATGTTGAAGGACTCAAGGACCCAAGCAAGCAAGACCTCTTCCACCAGTGCCTCAACAAAAAACTGGTGAATTCCAAACAACAATTAAAGAGTGTCAGCAGCATGTGAGGTTCCCTCAAGGCCACCGTCATCAGCACCTGTGAAGAGATACTTCAGTTCTCTACCTGGAAACAAGACTGGCTTGATGAGAACGACTGGGAGATCCAAGAGTTGGTTGATTGCAAGCGCAAGGCCCTTTGTGCTTGGCAAAATGACACCAACTCCAAGCAAAAGAAACTGAATCTCCAACAAGTCAAGGCCTCCAAAGGAGGTCCCACAATATGAAAAAAAAAATGGTGGGAAGATGACGCTAAAGAGATTCAACATCTCACTGACACCCACAATATGTGCAGTTTCATAGTAGCTAGGGTCAGGAGGGACCTGAACAGATCATCTAGCCTGACCCCCTTTCTTCTACAGTCTAAGCCATCTACGGCACTTAGGTTCCGCTTTGAGACCTAAGGAGAGAGGAGACCTGATCAATGAAAGAGGATTTATCAATGCCCATTGGAAGGAACATTTTGAAGATCTTCTCAATTTAGACTCTGTTGTTGATGAAAGTGCTCTCAGCTCTATCCCACAACACCTGGTCAGAGATGATCTCGGAATCCCTCCAACCTTTGATGAGATGAGGAAATCCATCAAGCAGATGAAGAATGACAAGGTATCTGGAGTGGATGGAATCATTGCAAAAATCTTAAAGCATTGGGGAGAGGAGCTCACATCACAGCTTCATTCCCTCGCCTTGAGGATCTGGAATGATGAGGAAATCCCAGACAACCTCATGGGTGCCATGATTGTGACAGTCTTCAAGAAAGGAGACAAGTACAACTCGAAACTACAGAGGGATCACCTTGTGGTCCATCACAGGAAAGATCATTGTGAGAACCCTCCTGAACCATCTCCTTCCACTTGCTGAAGAAGTCTTCCCAGAAACTCAGTGTAGGTTTAGGGCATCAAGAGGCACAACTGACATGATCTTCACAGCTCACCAGCTGAAGGAGAAATGCTGGGAACAACATAAGCCTCTCTACATGGCCTTCTTTGACCTTACGAAAGTTTCGATTGTCAGCTGAGAAGTGTTGTGGAGGGTCCTTCTGAAATACGGATGCCCTCCAAAATTTGTCACCATTCTCTGCCTGCTGCATGACAGTATGTGAATGGTGGTCCTCAGCAATGGATCTATCATAGATCCCTTTGAGGTTAAAATAAGGAGTTAAGTAAGGCTGTGTCATCGCTTTAACATTCTTTTCAGTATTCCTTGCCACAGTGCTACATCTGACCACCAATAAGCTTCCAGTTGGACTGGGGCTAACCTACCAGATGAATGGTAAGCTGTTTAACATCAGCTGACTCCGAGCCAAAACCAAGACCACCCCAACTTCAGTCACTGAGCTCCAGTACTCTGATGATGCTGTAGCGTGTACTCACTCAGAAGCAGACTTAGGCAGTTGTCGACGTCTTTACCGAGGCATACAATAAAATGGGACTGACGCTTAACATTTAGAAGACTAATGTTCTCCACCAGTGAGCTCCTAATGAACAGTCCCCAGCTCCTGTAATCCAGAACCATGGTGAAATTCTGGAGGAGACTGAGTATTTTCCATACCTCGGAGGCCATCACTCACAGAAGGCTGACATCAATGAAGAAATCCAACATTTGAGGCAATGTGAAAGTGCAGCCTTTGGTCACCTGAAGAAATGGGTGTTCAAAGAGCACAACATCAGATCCAAAACCAAGCTCATGGTTTATTCAACAGTCATGATCCCCACCTTGTTGTACAGAGCTGAGACATGGCCAACGTGCAGGAGACATCTAAAGTTGTTGCAGAGGTACCATCAACATGGCCTGTAGAAGGTCCTCTAAATCCAGTGGAAAGACAGATGTATCAATGTTAGCATACTCCTGCAAGCAAAGACCATGAGTACTGAGGTGGTGATCATATAACATCAACTTCATTTGGGCCAGCCATGTCATCCAGATGTCCAATTCCAGACTCCTGAAGCAGGTTTTATTCTCCCAGCTCAGACAAGGTGTACACTCAAGAGGAGGGCAAAGAAAGCATTTCAGGGACATCTTTAAAACCAACTTTAAGAAAATGCTATCGCCCAGGACCACCCCAAATGGAGGAAGAGTCTGCTGCAGGGATCTCAGGACTTTGAAACCTCATGACAACAACAGGAGATGGAAAAGCACAAGCTGCAGAAACAGCATGTCTCAGACCAAATCAAGAATCCAGCACTACCCACCCCACATAGAAACATATGTTGGCTTCAGTAGACTCTGTGAATCCCAGATAGGCCTCATCAGCCATCTTCAGATCCACAAATAAGACAATCATGGAAGACAGTCATCTTCGACTGTGAGGGCTTGCCAAAGAAGACGCTCCTGTACACAATATGTGGGCTAATTTCTTATCAAGACTTAGTATTTTGGCTCGGGCTCCATGCAACAGGCTCTGTGTCAAAAATCTATTTAATCGGTCTGCTCTTCAAAAGAGATTTTTGGAGTCTGAGGATACCTATTTTAACCAGTAGTGTGAGTTCATTAATCCTTGTAGTCCAGATTGCTCGAGCAGATTGTAATAACAAGGGATAGTTTTCCAGCTGATAAATCAAGTTATGCAAATACATCAAAATTAATCTATACATCTACATTTAATGGAATGTAGGAACTGACTCAGTACATCAAAATAAACCCACATGTTGGGTTTATTTTTTTTCGTTTGCTATTAAAAATTAGCTCTAATTTTGATGTCTGTTTTACAGTACTAACAGAACTGTAGTTTGGTGTAGTGGTAAATTGTTTAATCACTGAGCAAGTCTGCTTTCAAAGTGGTGTCTAGTACCAAAATATGGTATTAGCCCAGAACAGACTACCAGTTACATTATTGCATATAAGAAATATCCTGGGTCAGATCAGCTTTTTGGAAAAGGCATTAATTAGGTATGCCGAAGATTCTTTAACATAATTTGCAAAGGGTAATCCCTTCCTGATCCCTCAATGCACCTCCTCTGGTTGAGAAGACCTACAAGAGATATTTCTGGAGGTCAGCAACACTGTTCTGTTCTCAGCAATGATTCAAGTCTATGCAGCACCAAAGAAAATGTACTACCTACAGTTTTCCTGCTCCCACCTAATTCATATAACCTAGGGATTGAGTACAAATTCCTTACATGACAACAAAGAGTCAAAATTGTTTCTGACTTGTTCTAAGTGTATTTCAGAAATGCCTTCAGAAGCCACTCTTCTCCCTCTGTGTGGGTGGGTGTGTGATGCACCAAAGAGGGAAAGGTAGTTTGTGATTCTCTTTTCTAAACAATAAATTAGAGAGCTCTTTATGCTAGTTGTATGATATTTGGGGAGGAGGCTTGGGACTAAAGAATCAGTCTTTTTCTTCCAGAGTCCCAACTCCAGATATAATTATGGAGAAAAGGGCTGAGGAAGCAAAGCTGGCCTATTTTGTTTTGATTGGACCAGAAAGTTTAAATTTAAATTCTCTGTGGTCAGGAGACATGGATTAAAGGGTCTGTAATTAGGTTCAATACTCCATGTGTCTTAATGTCCAGAAAGGCCAAACCTTTTCTGCAGGCAATAGTAGTTGCCAGGACTATCAAGAATAATTAACAGACACAAGTGAAAAAGGAAATTATGCACACTTTCTGAAATAGTATGATCTATCTTTCTTGTCTCCATAAGAGAAAGGGGGAGTGGGGGTGGAATCCCACAAAATCTAGTAAACAAAGGTTAGGAAGAAAAAGCTTTGCTGCTGGAATTCATATTTGATCCTGTATATTTTAGTTGCATTTCATATTTTGTTATTCCTCCTTTTTTCCATCCTTACCTTGGATAAAGTATGGTGGTACCCAAGCCAGTATGAGCTGTTTCTTTAGTTTATATGGTCTACCTGTTTATGCAGTCCAGTATGCAACTCACCCTAACTAGTCACCAGCAGATAGGTGTGTCTTAGTTCAGCAGCTTCTACTAATGTAAGAGTTTTAATTTTTTTTCAATATAGTGATACAGACAGAGATTATTTCAGGAATTTCCAGTTGTTTCTCTTAATAGAGGTAAGTAAAATGATCATGTTGACACTTGAGGAAAATTTGTAGACTCCTATAGTATGAATGGGATTGTTTCCGGACTTTCCACCAATTTTAGGCCCAAGGCACCTAAGAATCAAAATAACTGAAAAGCAAATATTCTGAGCTGGACTGTGAGTGTATGTTCTTTCTTTTACAGGCAAGTCAAAGACCAAAATAAGAAAGTAGCAAACCTGAAGCACAAAGAACAAGTAGAGAAAAAGAAGAGTGCACAGATGTTAGAAGAGGCTAGGCGGAGGGAGGACAATCTCAATGACAGTTCCCAACAACTTCAGGTAACATGAAAATATATGTTGGAGAGATACAGCTGATACAGTCTTCTTTTGATTCTCTCTCTGCTTTACCTGCTGCTTTCTTTTTGGACATATTTCATAATAAAAGAAATGTTTTGTGTTTAGCATAACAGTTTTACCCCACAGAGCTTCGCGGATACCAACCTCTGGCGGCCTATGACCCATTTTTCTTCTGCAGCTTTATCCATTTTTGTAAGTAAAAATATAGGGATTCAGCTGTTCCTCTAAAGGGGGGCACAAATTATTTTATCATATGGGAATTGAAATTGGAATGTTGATTTCTGCATAGTTGCTGATTCTAAGAACTTTTCTTTCATTGTTCTGGGGCATTTTCACAAAGCTTTGACCCTTATTCTCCATTAAGTGAAGAGTGAGAAGCACACTTTCATCAGTATTGCTGTGGCAATAGAATTGTATTGTGGATTACCTGGACGTTCCTGTTTTCTTACCCAGAGCTTCCACTTAGCAATGAATATTACCCATACTCCTCATCAGCTCCAGATATACTCACATATATGTCACATATTTCCCTTTACCTATGAAATCACTGTGCTCTCACCACCTGTCACGACTGTGTTATCTCCAGCCTCCCCCACAATGGTATTAGCGAAATAAAACCATAGGTTTGAAACCAAGTGAAATATTTTTCCACGTGCTGAATTTTGATACTAGCATCAGAAGTTATGTCCAACTGAACAATTAGGTGTTGGCGTGTTACTTGCTAAGCTGTTACCATGCAGGGACTATAGAGAATGGAGTTGTTCAAAATGTTTTAAATGTTTTAATTGTTTTAGTGTAGCAAAGTAATTTCAGTTAAAAAAATTCCTTTTTCTTTCCTGGATAACAGAGATAGTGCGAAGAAATAGTCTGCCCTTTTAGATCCTTAAATATTTTTATTTTGAACTCTTTATTTTGAACTCTTTTGCTTTACTTGATATAATTGCTGTATTGTTAAGCAATTTTTAGAATGTTAAGATTTTTATTATTGGCAGGGATTTGATAATACTTACCTAATAAAAACTTAAGACAGAATTGTAGTAGATTACTGGAAGTTAAATCCCCTACTTAAATTAAACAGGCAGTTCTTTGCTCTAGTCTGTGGAAACTTGATGGGATAGTTTCAACCCTTCAAATGTAGAAAGAACCACAGAAACATATGTTTGTGTGCAACGTTCTTGGCCACACCATCTTGTGGTTTTTCCTTCATTGCCAGCCTTGTATGCAGTGCACTGTGTACTGAAAGTGTTAAGTTCCAAGTGCAGAGAATGATTTCATGACTCTAGACTTTTAAAAATCCTGGCATGTTGGATTTCTGCAGCAGCTAATGGGGTCTGTGGACACAATGCTACAGAAATCCACAAAGCCTTAATTATGTGACAACTTATGTTCAAACAGCAGAAATTTTTGCATTAGAATTGTTTTTTCTCACTTGGTTTCCTTCTTTTTGGCACTACTTCTTTCTGCTTTCCTCCTCTTCTCATGCAAAGAAACACGTGAGGAAAAAGTAAGCTAAAATTTCTTCTTTATTCTAGTTCTAGGCTTTTCATTTACAAACTAAAATTGATGGCATTTTTGGACAGAAAATGACACTGTTCATTGATTATTGGTTTTCTATGCAGAATTTTTTCTTCTGTGAACTCACCACCAAAGTTTACACACTTGGTAATTATCGGTCAAACTCATTTTCATCCCAGCAGTTACATTACTGACGATTTGTACAGTGTTGGGGAGAAGGACATTAGGAAACAAGCTTTTGCTCAGAAATCAAGCATCGGGTCAAGGAAAGATGCTTCTTTCTGTCTAAAATTGTCTAAGAATTGTATAGGATCTTTTACAGAGAACTGTGGTCTTACTCATCCTGTAAGCAGTTAGATTCATTTTCCTTAGTCTTGTTACATAATATTTGTGCAAAAGAGAGACCACAAGCAATATTTTTCTAAAAATATTGTAGAAAATATGAAGTAGCATTGTTCACCTGTTCAGATGTAAAATTAGAATCTGAATATAAGTAACCAGTTAAATCCATGAGCTAGCAATAACTTACCAACTTCCTGTTCTGAGAAAGAAATGTTTCTATTTTACCCCTGTGAGTTCATATTAAGTAAGGTTTTCATAGATTAAACAAACACTAAAAGTTCACTGAAACCAAGCCATTAGTTATCTGTGTGCCATCTTCCTACTCAGCTCGCTGTCACCTAGATACTAGCTTCACATTTGGGTGGGCTCATATTTTAAAGACTCCCCATGTTCACAGAAGGCTGAAGGGAATGCTTTCTTTCAGGGATGAAAAAGTCTTTAGACTACTGAAAATATCAGACTAAGGTAAAATATGGAGTGTTTAATGACAAGTGACAGCTCCAATAAAAGCCCTTTCCTTTGGACGAACTCTCCTCTTGCAGCCTCTCTTTCTCTTTCTCTTAGACTAACATTTTTGTTTTCTGAAAGTAAATTTACCAAATGTTGCATTTTGATTCATTTTCCAGGGAAGTCTGTCTTTCTCCTGGGTCTGTAAGGGGCATTACATGCTAATCGATTAAAAAAAATTAAACCCAGGAGGAAAATAGATACTTTATATACGTGCATTGTTGGGTTTCGGTCAGGACACACAAGCACCAATTTCAGATAATTTTGGTCTGGGTGGTTTTGGCTGGAATTAATAATAAGGTATTATGAAATGCTTAAAAATACAATCTCCACGTTCCTGTGCTGATCATCTGCAATCCAACCGAATAAACATGCCTCCAAGCATATATTCCACTCTTTCTGTCTCCGTCCCTAACAGGCATGTGGTTTCTTTCTTCCTGAGTCCAGTAACAAAGTGTTAGTTTATTCAGGGAGCTCGGATGATGGAAATTTGGCATTTTGAGGAGCGGGGGGAGAACCGGGGGAAGAATGAAAACCATAATGTCTCAATTTTAGTGAACTGGATAAATGTATTTCTAAATTTCTCTCTCCCTTCTGGGTTCCCTTAAAACCACAATTCTCCAGAGATTTGTGAGGTTAACGAGTGTCTGGTCTATAAACAGAATGACAAAATAGCCTGGTAAGCCCGAGTAGAAAAGGACAACATATAAAACTTGTTTGAAGAAACTGACAAATCAGCTACTGACTTATTGAAAAACAACTATAAACACAGGAAATACTATCTTGTCCTGGAAACATACCATGGTGAAATTTCATTAAATAGACATTCATGGGTTGATATCTGAGGGAAGAATGGATATTTTCTTTACCCTGTTGCTCCAGGACTGTGGAAGTTTTTTGATAAAATTAAAAGGACATTGTTGCATTTCAGTCCTCTAGCATTGCACCCATATTGTATTTTACATGCCCAACATCCTCCAAGTAACTGTGGTCACTGCACAGTTATTAGCTTTCATATTATAATAAGGAGCGTGTCTAGACTTTGGAAACTCAAGTGAAGCAAACGATGAGGATGGCATAGTTTCTATTTGAAGTTCAGAAGGGAAGGTGTAAATAAATCATTAGTGATTTGCAATGAAGATTTTGGAGCCATAGTTATAGAATCGCTTCCATGCCATTTAACTCACCTTTAACATTTTCAAAACCTCAAAATTAATACAAAAGTTAATTTTGAAGCTATATTGTCAAGAAAATTAAATTCAAGATTTGCTGTAAGCAATACTACGCATCATTGGTTTCAAAACCCAATTTATTGTTTATCGTAGGCTGCTGACAGAAGTTCAGTTAAAGGCTTATAGGGTCTGCTTCCCAATCCCCAGCAGTCATGCCTCCTGTCATACCACATGTGCATGGCAGAAGGCGCGATTGTAGGATTGGGGATCAAAACATATTCTTGCTTTATTGCTGGTGCCCCAATAACTGGGAGGCCAGTCAGCTGATCTAGAGTTTCCAGTCCCAGGAGCACACCAGCCACACATTCAATTTAAGGTGGAATGGGAAACGGCCACAAAAGTATTATACATAATATGCGTAATAATTTTGTGGCGTATTCCCTGTTTTATTCCACTATTAATTGTATGAATGTGGCCGTATTGCTACTCAGGATGTGATAAACTGGTTAAAGTAGCCCCTAAACTGTTCCCTCCCAGGATACACACAGAAAAGAACAGGAATGATGAATAAACAGTCCAACTTCATGTTTCTTTTATGCAATTTACATATTGAAATAAGCACAACAGGGGAGGAGAAGTAACATACAGGTTGATGTATTCTAAATATGAACTTCTTCAGGAAAAAAAGACTTAGGAGATTTTTCATGGTTCTTATATTTTAATATTTGTCATTGCATAGCACAAAAGGTGGGATGAAGAGAAAGAATTAATTTACTGGACTAGTTTGAGAGCAAGTGCATAGTATAGTTGTCTAATATGAAATATCTTTTCATTTGAGGACTGCATTATAGAATTCCAGTTCTTAACAAATTTAATTTCATACACTGGAAACAGAGGAGTCATAAGCCTCTGTTTAAAAACAAGTTTCTGCCATTTTCCTTGCAGAGTGAGTACAAAGTGTAATTGGATTCCAAGAAACATCAGAAGAACTCCAACAGGTCACTTAAGACTAATTGAGAGGTGTGTATAGAGGAGGGAACTTCACATCTCAAGGCTCCTTATTCACGCGCAGTATCCTTGTGGACCTACTGCTGTTTATAGAAGCGAAGAACCCCTACTTACTATAAGAAGGTTCACCAGGGTGATTCTTTATCCCGACTGACCTTTAGGGCTTTCTCTGTGGCTCCGTTCCCCCCCCACTTTAAGCCTTCCATAAAGAAGTTTGATATTCCTCTGCAGGGACAGAGTACAAGGTAATTTGGGTGCCTCACTAGAGAGGCACAGGCTTAAACTCTGCTATTTCCTTGTTTTAGAACTTTTGAGAGGTTTGTTGTTTGGTTTTTTTAGCTAACATTCTTCTAATCTGGCAGCATCGTTATCTTTAGTTTTAACAAAGCCTTTAAAAAAGTCTGAATATCTCTGTTAATATTTGTAGGGTTGCATGTCGAGAAGCAAAGCAAAAATGTTACATTTTTGAGGGAAGAATGCTCTGTCAAAATGCTAAAGGAGTTTCTCTTTCTTTTATGCACACAGGTTGGTATTATTAAAGACTATAGGTATTGGTTTTCCCTTCCTCCAAAGCATAACAGGCAGTCTGGAATGCCAAGATAGATGGCCTTTTTTATTTGATATGACAGTTCTTGTACACAAATGGAATCTGTCATTTCTAGGTGATTGATGTTTATGGCATTAAAAAGGTTATTAAGGGATTACCTCCTCTTTTATTAGATCAGAAGATAGCACCCTATAGAGAAGGCTTGCTACTGTAACCTCTACAGAAGCTTAGCCTGAGAACACAGTTAACATTTAGAATGGGGCAGTGGATCCCCTGATAGACACTTTTGCATTTGTTTAATTTTTTTCACTCTGTAGTTTCATTTAGAACAGGTTTGAATAACACACACGCGCGCACACACACACACACACGACTAAGTCATCTTTGCTTCCTTCTGGCAAACATTAAAAAGAATCCAGGAGTCTTTGATTCTTGCTTTCCAAATTGTATAAAAGTACTCTGCAGTTTTGAAAACACTGCTTCCCATATTTACCCCTTGGCAAACTCTTATTTACACCAGAATTAGGCAGCACGTCAAGTATCACAATGCTTCCTAATTATACATTGATATTTTGACTGGGAAAAAGCCGCTAGGAACCTTGAGACCTTTTAAAAGAGGAAAGAAGGTTCCATTCCTCTCTGTATGGCTTTGTGCTCAATCAGGGATAGTGTTCTCCAGGACACTACCTCAGGTGTACTCAGCTGCCTACTTGGCAGAGAAGCACATTGGTGCCCTTTACAAGCAAGAGATTAAGAATTGTGAAGACAGCACTGCTGACTATGTGCCAGCAATCTCAGCCACTAGTTACTTCTTGCAAGGTTTTTTTTTTTTTTTTAGATTAGTATCTGAGTTCAAAACCCTTTGCTAAAAACTGTCAGAGAGATTAATGTGACTGTTGACAACATACTGTGGCACCTGTGAGTGAACTCTCCTGAGACTAGAAAGCATTGAGAGCTAGGTTTAAGCAAAACAATAGAATTACATTAACGGGTAAAACCAGATTTTTTCCATTTTGGTGTTTTGTTTCATGGGGTTAAGAAATGGCAATAAATTTGCATTTTCCCTTCCTCTGTTTTTTTCTTTTTTTAAACTTTTTTTTTCAGTGTTTTGAATTTTTTCCCTAATTTTTCCCTTATGGAGACAAAAATGTTCATTTTGCTGCCATGAATTCTAGAATGCCATTACATAAGAGAGTGAGTGCTCTGCTTTCTATTTGATGTGGCCACTGAGAGGGGAGATAGTGTAAAGCTTACCTAACGAAGAGTTTGGAATTTTTGCTTTTAAAATCTTTCTACTAAACGTGTTTTTTTTATGTTGAGCTTTTATTTTCTGTAAACCAGTGGATAGACAATTCATTTAATTTTTTTAGCATAATTGATTTGCAAGTGGTAATAAATGAAAGCAATCACATAGCAGAATAAAAATCCTATCTGAAAGGAAAACTTTCTACCTGTGGTAGAAATTCCATACTTGAATAAAAAGAATATAGTACTAGGATTGTACTACCAACCACCTGATCAGGAAGGTAAAGGGGATTATGAAATGCTTAGGGAAATTAGAGAAGCTGCTAAAATGGGAGAAGTAATAATAATGGGAGTCTTCAACTATCCTCATATAAACTGGATAAGCACCTCATCAGAGCAAGATGGAAAGAAAATTTCTGGATGTGATAAAAGACTACTGTCTAAAACAATTCATCTTTGAATCCACAAGAGGAGAAGCAATTCTAGACCTTATCCTGAATAACACCCAGGACCTGGTTCAAGATATATTTGTGGGTGATCCACTCTGTCATAGCAACTGTAACATAAGCACAGTCAACGTTCTGGCGAGGGGGAGTAAGCCAAAAAAGTCCACCATGCCAATATACAATTTTAGGAAGGGAAATAACACAAAAATGAGTAAGATGGTTAGAAAGAAGTTTAAAGGAGTAGTCAAAAATGTAAAAAGCCTACAAGCAATTTGGAAGCTGTTTAAAAATACCATATTAGAAGCTCAGGAAAAATGGATACCACAAATCAAAAACGGTAGCAACTGAATTAATAAAACCCCTGTATGGTTTAATAACAGAGTTCAGGAGTCCATTCAAGGCAAAAAGGCATTCCTCAAAAAATAGAAGACAAGACCAAATGAGGAAAACAGGAAAGCCCACAAACTCTGGCAGGTCAAATGTAAAAGTAAAAGAACACAGCCCAAAAAAAGAATTTGAAGAGCATCTAGCAAGAGAGCCTAAAATTAATCATATTTTTTTTAATACAACAAAATCAGGAAGGCAGGTAGAGAATCAGTGGGACCATTAGATAACCAAGGTGTAACAGGTGTACTCAGCGATGATAAAGTAGAGAAGCTAAATGAATTCTTTGCATCGGTGTTTCCTGCAGAAGATACAGGGGAAATTCTCGTACCAGATCAGTACTGTCTAGTAAATTGGTCTGAAAAGTTGGACCACTTTGAAGTGACAAAAGAAGATGTTTTAGAACAAATTGATAAATACTAATAAGTAACTAGGACCAGAAGGCATTCACCTGAGAGTTCTGAGGGAACTCAAAGGTGAAATTGAAGAACTTCTGGAAATAGTATGCATCCTATCCTTACAAATGGCTTCTGTGCCAGAAGACTAATGGATGCCAACATAGCATGCATCTCAAACTGATGGAGAGGAGCTGCAGAAAGATCTCACCAAGCTAAATGAGCGGGCACAAAAAATGACAGATGCACTTCAGTATTGACAAGTCCAAGGTCATGCACATGAGGAAAAATAACCTGAACTAAATAAGTACTCAGTGCAAGTTTCTGACCTAGCTGTTACCTCAGGAAAGAGATTTTGGGAGTCACAGTAGATGGTTCTCCAAAAATATCAGTTCAGCGTACAGCAGCAACCAAAAAAGCCAATAAAATGTTGGACATAATTAAGAAAGGAATTGAAAACAAAATAGAGCACATCATCGTGCTGTTATGCAAATCCATAGTGCACCCACATCTTGAACATTGTGTACAGTTCTGGTCCCCACATGTAAAAAAAGATGTAATAGAATTAGAAAAGGTACAGATAAGGGCGACCAAAATGATGAGGGGCATGGAGCAGTTTCCATACCGGGAGAGACCCCCAAAAAGGTAAAGACTCTTCAGTTTGGGAAGGAGAAGGCTGAGGAGGGATATGATAGGGGTCTATAAAATCATGCAGGCTGTGGACAAAATGAACAGGGAACTGTTATTCACCAAGTCCCAAAATACTGGAACTAGTGGGCACCTACTGAAATAAGTGACAGGTTTAAAACTAACAAGAGAAAGTACTTGTTTATGTAACACAGGAGGTGGTAGAGGCAGACAGCACAGCCAGGTTTAAACAGGAATGAGACAAATTAATGGATGAAAGATGGTCATAGCTGTTGAGCAGAACAGTTGGAGGTGTTTTCTGTGGCATCCCTAAACCAATGATGGTGGATTCCAGGGAAGGGTATTGAATAGGGGATGCATCACTGCAGGTATATTTGGTTCAATGCTCTCCCTCTAAAGCAGTGATTCTCAACCAGGGGATCATGAAACCCTGGGGTGCCTAGGGTCCTGACCTATTCTGTAGTTCAGGGTTTTGAGTGCTGTGCTGGCACCTAGAACCTTGTGAGTTTAAGGCTTCATATAGGCCTGGCCCCTTTGAAGTGGCAGAGAAGCCCTTGTGGGTTTCAAAATTTTGGGCTGCAGCACATGACTATTGAATAGAGGTCTCCAGAATTTGCACTAAAAGTATGCAATACAGAAACTTCTTTAATCTTGGAGTTTCCCCTGTGAAATCTGAGAAAAGGATATAATTTGATACCAAGGAAGGAAAATAATTATTTAAGTTTAGAGGCACTGTTGGGACAGGAATGGCTAATGTAAACTGTCCGTGAATAAATGTAGGTTGGAAATTAGCAGAAGATTTTTAACTATCAGAGCTGTGAGTCGTGGATTTACCCCAGTCAAAGTTACTTCTAGGAGTTCACAGTGTGGAACGCATAGATATTCTTCCAAATTAGGTTTACTCTGGTGTTTAGTCTCTAGTTGTAGCTAGTGACACTGCTAATGCAAAGCAGTGTTCAATTCTATTGTTCTCATATCTGAATTGTTAATACTCTTTGATATAAATGTAATTTTGATGCATCTTTCTATTTCAGCCAAGGTTGTGTCAGTATCACAGTAATTAACTTGAGCAGCACTCAGCTGTTCACACTTAGAAGAGTTAATGACTGAGAATTTTACTTGGGTTGTTTAATGGTGCAGGGAGCCTGGGTCTCCCCAGGCAATGATAAAGCAATATTTTAAAAGAACAGCTAGAAGCTTGACACTTGGCTAGTCAAACTGTCATACAGGAGAGGCAGATATGTGAATCTGTATGTTTAAAAGGAATGTAAATTTGTTGCAGGGATGCATACCGCTCCCACGTTGTTTAACATATACTTCTCGTTCCTGCTTCAACATGCATTCTGTAATGTTTGAGAGGGTGATTATCTCAGCACTAGACATGATGGAGGACAGTTTAACATTGCAAGGTTCAGAGCTAAGGCAAAGGTGGAGGAAATCATTGTAAGGGACCTGTTGTTTGCAGATGGTGCAGCCCTTGTGGCTCACAGTGTTGATGCTCATTACCAAGTTCTCAGGCTCATGCAGGGTCTTGGGGCTAGCAGTAAGCTCGCACCAAGGCTCTTCAGAACCGGTTCCAGATAATCACCCTAGATAGTACTCATCTGAATGTTGCTGATCAGTTTTTCTGCCTTGGCTCTACTGTTACCAGCACCGTAGATCTTGATGTTGAGCTCACTAGCAGAATCAGCAAAGCAGCCAGGAACTTTGGTCTTTTGCAAGACAGAACCTAAAACAATAACAAATTGTCAACTACAGTGAAAATTAGGGGTGTGCGAAGTGGGCAGTATTTGATTCGGATTCGGCCCAATTTGGGGGGCAGTGATTTGATTCACTGTCCCAATTCAATTCAGCTGAATCTGAAGATTCGATTATGATTCGGAGAATCAGCGATTTGGCCATAGATGCAGCTTTATATGTTTTTTCTATGTACCTCCAGGTACCAGGCATGGCTCGTGAATGCTGAGATGGTGGGGCAGATGAAGTATCCCACGAGAGCACAGGGAGGTCCCCCGCACACTCAGCGGAGGACCTGAAAGTGGACCGGAAGTACGCTGAGCTGGGGGGCAAGGAAGGAGGGTCTCCCGCACATGGACCTGGAAGCGGACCAGAAGTACTTCTGGTCCACTTCTGTGTCCGCTGCTGCCAAGTGCATGGGGGACCCTCCTGTGCTCCCGTGGGATGCTCTGTCTGCTCCACCATCTCATTGTTCATGAGCTATGCCTGATACCTCAAGGTGCGTAGAAAAAAACATATAAAGCTGTGTCTATGGCGGAATTGTCGAATCTCTCCAAATTGATTTGGAGAGATTAAAGGGTCTCCTGATTCAATTCGGATTCGGAGATTCGGCCGCTGAATCGAGCCGAATCTCCTCCGAATTAAATCAGTGACCAAAGCTTCATACAGCCCTAGTGAAAATCCGTATTTATAAGACATGTGTTTTATCCACTCTTCTATGTGGCTCAGAAACAGGGACAACCTATGCTAAACATTCAGAAGACTAAACAGCTTTCATATCAGATGCCTGCATAAAATTCTTTGAATAAGATGGCAAGACAGGGTAACAAATGTGAAAGTGTTAAATCATGCTGATATGTCTTCCATGGGAATGTTGATTAGTAAGAAAAGACTCAGGTGGCTTGGTCATGTCAAGCAAATGCTAGATCACAGGATCCCGAAGAATGTGCTGTACTCTGAAGCTCATGAAGGGTCTAGAAAGAGAGGCAGACTGCTGCACAGATTTCAGGATGCTTATGAAGATGACTTATCATCCTTTGCATCCCCAGTCATGACAGTTACTGCTGCTTTTCTGTGCTGCTTAGCTGCAGTGTCGCATGGGTAATTTAAATTCCCCACTGCCATACTTCAGTACAAGTGGAACCCTGCACTGATGAGGCTCCTCTCACCCACCAAATGCTGCCAAGGTCCCAGTTCAACAGGCCATATTCAGTTCACAGGCCATAGGTTTCAAATCCCTGTTCTAGGTCATTTTCAAGACATTTCAATTGGTAGTGGTCTCATTTTACCCATGCTTAAAAATCAATTTTAACAGTTCTTTGCCAGTATTGTGGTCAGATCCATGTTTCATACTCAGGTTAGGATTCTGAATGTTTAAATCAAAGCAACTGAGCAATCTTAACTCTCTCCGTTTTTCCTGAACAATTGTCCCTAACATTTTTAAGACTCCTATAGTTCTTCAAAATAATTTAGTAGTGCCACTGAAACCAAGAACATCTTTGAATTCCACATCAAGAACAGCACATGGATACTGGTGGCGTTCCTAAATTGTCTGGAAAGGATTACAGGCCCAATTGAAGTTCCATTCAAGTTACTGAAAAAACTTTGGATCAGATCCCAAGAGAACAATTTTTAACCAAAAAGGCTATCAAAATCCTTTCAATTATATATAAACAGGATTTCTCTGTTCTCTGCCAAAGCAACCCAGAGAATATCCTGTCTACTTGGCCAAAATAATTGCAGCACATCTCCTTATGCTTACTATAAATAACATCTATTTATTTAAACAAAAGAACACCTTTGTCTTATAGGGGTATTAGGATTAATGGTGTGACATTAATAGTATGGTTATTAAATTACTTGCCAGAAATCTGACAACTGCTTATGTAATAAATAACTGTTTGAGCTAATAAAGATTGACATCAGTATTTTATAATCATTGTTATACGCTAGTGCATGATTATAAAATGTGTACATTTATTTTTAAAATGCATCTTTCACATACCTTCACATTTTTAACAGTTGAAGTAATACTGATCTCTGCACTGCCTGGATAAGATATTGAGGGAAGAGAAGACGCATTTTAATGTATAAAACAAAACACTTCCTTAAGATTAAAACACAGTTATGGTTTGTATATGAATCCTGTCTTTGCATTGGAAGGATTTTGTTTTTTTGTTTTTGTTTTTCTTGAAATGGACTTCACTGATGTATCTGACTTCAATATTTCCCAGTAAGCTTGAGGGTCATTGGTAATTTAATTTTGACCTGACAAATTATTTTAATGAACTCTTTTTGGGATGGTTAGAGAGGAAGGATGTGTATGATAAAGTTGAGTCAGCAGATTCTTTGCTGTGTAAACACTTTAGTTGTACTGTATTATTGTACCACCAAATATTTTATTTTACATTTAAGTATGAGAGCCAAGACACTCAGTTTTGTTTCTGAAGGGCTGTTTCAGAAGGGCAGTTTTGGGTGTAGATAGCATCAAAGGGGCTTGTGGACTTCATTTGGCCCTACAAGTGATCGTTTGAGAACCCCTTTATTATAGGAAAGCAAGATAGGAAAGGGAGAACAATTTCTTAGCTATGTTTCCATGTCTGTTTCTTCAAGTGCTTTCTTCTTCCTGAATGTTTGGATTGGAAATAGGCAGAGGAAGATGCATCTTACAGCTGCTGTGTGACACATCGGTAGAATGATGATGACAAGACTGACATTAGGAGGCAGAGTTCCAAGGGAGAAGTGAAGTATCAGGGGAGTTGCTTATGGGTTCAAACTTCTTGTTAATCTTTTTAAAATGAAGTTACTTACAGCTGTCACTGATTTTGCCCCAATCCCACAGGAGTTTTTGGTTCTGAGTCATACTGCTGATTTATGTATGACGTAGAGACCATTTGGTAGTAGCCTTGCCCCATTTAATCTTCTACAAGAACAAAATTGCAGACACCTTTTGCCTTGACTCGCTTCAAGACATTTTTAGCGCTTATGTATCCAGTATTGAATGCCGTTAGGCAATGCAGTGAACCAATATGTAGTAATCTGCAACAACTGAAGTACAGTGGTATCCCGTGGTAGCATCCTGTGTAAACTGCTAAATGGTAAGGAAAGGAAAAGCTGAAAGGACAGACACATCCACAGCATTGGTTTTGCTGTCAGGACCAGATGCCAAAATGTCCAGTTGGGATCAGTGAGTGTCTTACGATTCTTCATCTTTAACTGACCACAGCCACTATGCAACAGCTACCAGTACCTATCCCCCAACCCTGATACAAATAATGAAACAAAATAATTCTTTTCTCAACTCATTGAAGTCCTGTCATCTGTCCCAAAAGAAAATAAGATCATTCTTGTGGGCAGTTTCAGTGTTTGAGTGGGCAGGGAGTCTGAGTTATAGAAAGGAGCACTTGGAAAGGAACAGATGAGAAAGTCAATTCAAATGGAATTTCTCTCCTGAACAGGTGTTCAAAAGATGGTCTCATCACCAAAGCAACAAATGGAAGACATCATGGATGCATCCCTACTCAAAACAGTGGCACATGATTGACATTTAACTCATGCCTAGGTAGATCGCAATGTCAGAGCTCATGCCTAGGTACATCGCATAGCCAGAGCTATGACAGGGCAGACAACTGCTGGGTGGATCATCATTTGATACTTTCTGTCATGTCCATTTATATTAAAGAAAAGAAGCAACCAAAAAGGAAGTTCAGTACTGAGTGCTTGGAAAACCCTGCTAAAAGCTATCATCTCTAGCACTATCTCAGTCAGAAACCCTCCAACTTCCCTGATCATCTTAACAGCACTGATCACTGAGAGCCTCAAGAAAGCTATCCATGAGGCACTCAAAAAATCCATGAGGCGCGCACAGGCTTCGCCACAAAGAAACACTGGTTCAATGAGGATGATAGGGAAATTCAAGATTTCATTGACAGAAAAAAGGAGAGCCTTCAGAGCTCGGAATATTAAAGCTGAGACCCAGAGAAAAATTCGTAAGTGAAAGAACAGGTGGTGGGAGGACAAAGCAAAAGAAATTCAAAAGGTTGACAGCCATGATGTATAGTTTCTTCAACATAACCACGCTATCAGCCAAGCACAGACGAAGCCATCCCTCTGGGGCTTCCGGGAATCGCTAATATCTGCCTCCATCACTGTAGGACTTGTTATTGAGGGAAGACACTTGTGCCTGTCTTCTTTTAATGTGGGGATGCCATTTCACATCAGCAACCACACAATAGTTCAGAGGAAGGAAACCTTAATCTGACAGCCAGGAAAACCGAGACAACCAGAAGCTTCTATTTTGCTGCAGCCTTCGTCGGGCTTTTTAGCCATTGTGACATAATCTGCTCTGCCACTGGGGACTTTTATTTTTATTTTTGGGTTGCTGTTAGCCTGCAAACCTTGCTCTCAGCCTTGCTGCCGCGGTTGATCCTACCAGGATTACAAAACTCCAAACAGCATCCCTCTTGAAGTCATTAGTAGCACACAAGCCTCTTCACAATTTTCACCATGTCTAGGGGTGTTTGGGATGCCAAACTTAGACTAACAAAGAAGTTTCAATAGCCCGGTAGCTATTAGAAAGAGAAATTATCAGTTTCTCAGTCTTTAAACTGTTCTTCCTTTTCTCTTCTGCTTCTTGGCATTCTGTTTAACACTTGCTACAATGATTTCCCTTCCTTTTCTTTCCCCAAGTTTCTAGAATGCAACAAAATTACCATATGGTTTAATCCAGAGGAAAAAGTGGGAGAATATAGTATTTTGTAATAAATTTGACAATTCAACTATTATTCATTGGTATTCTTCCTTGTTGCAACCTAGAGCCCTTGCATACATGAGGTACTATTGATGTAGAGAATAGCTGGTTTATATATATGGATACCCTTTTAAAATGATGTCACGCAAGTATAAGTGATAACACAGAAGATAACATAGAAAAAAATCTGAAGGAGTGAAGGATGAGTCTAGGATGTTCCAGACTTTTATGGGAGAGTCCATGTATATCATTCTATACTAGTGGAAAACTAGTTCCACAGTCCTGTAGGCAGCAATAGAAATACAGATACTTTCCATGTTTTTTGTTGATGATTTATCATATGTTATCAAAATGGTCAATAAATTCCAGGAATGTGAAGAAAAGTGTTTCTCTTGCATTTAGCTTTGTTCTCAAGGGGTTTTTTTTCTCTTGCTCTCTGAAATAATTCAATTAAATCATGTTAGTTATGGTTGGACAGAACTGTGTATTCAATTACAGTAGTTTTTTCTTGTAGGATTAGTCTTGCACTTCGCATGTCCTTTGTATTCTCCAATCTGTCTGTATTTTTGCAACAGACATTTAGATGTAGGCATTTTGCTAAAAAGATTACACCTGTGATGTGTATCATTTTACCCCAAAATTGATTTTGACTTCATTCCAGACATGGTTGCTTTTATATAGGAAACAATTGTATCATAAGGCAATGATTTTGTGAGTGATTTTTATTGCTTTTCTGTGGTATGTTTCTTTTAAATGCACCAATTAGTTCAGCTGATTTCAGACAGTTGAATTGGTTGCATCTGTACTTATTCTATTAACTTTGACTTTAACTTATTCTATTGTGGGCTTTTCGTGATGTTCAACATCTGTTTTGCCTACTGTGTAATTAATTCTTGGTGATACCAACATGTTTCTCATCACATGCTCTGCCATGATGTTATACATACAAATTTTACTTTCTGAATGTGTGGGGGTTTTTTCCTGTGCAGTTCACTGAGGTAGGTGGACATGAAGATTTTGTTCAGAGTAATACAGTTTCTTGTCTATTTTCTTTCTTGTATTTCATAAACTTGTACTCTTAAAGATTTGTATAACTAAAGTAGTTTTCCCTTAAGTGATTGTCCATTGATATCTGGTACAATTATTTCACTTCAGAATATGACTTATTCTGGTATTGGATATACTAGTTCTCATTACAGTTGGTACCATCAGTGCCATTCCTTTTCACTGCAGCTCCACTGTTTGCCTCGCACCCAATAATTTATATAGTACTGTACTGGGAAACCTACAAGCATTGCAAAACCATGATCTTCTGATCCTTTTTTTTTTAATTAATATCTTTCGTTATGGGTCCATTATCATCTGCAATTCCAATATACATGTCAGAGTCAAGCTACATATACTGCTGCTGCTGAAGCATTTACAGCTTTTTCTTCTACCTCCATCATTTACCCTTTTTTATTACCATTTTCTTCAGCCTATGATGATAAAGACAGTGCGAGAGAGACTCATACAGTCGTAGGACATCTGCTGCCTTGGTTAGTCACCAAGGCAGTCTTTTCCTGAGGTAGGTTCTGTGCCAGCTGCCATTCCAGACATGGATCACTGTTTCCTATACCGTGTTTTTAGTTTCTGGTGCATTTTCTGATACAAAAATATGGCTGTATTTGAATTATGGGATCCCTATAATCTAAAACTTCTTTTTTACCATAGGTCTTCCTCTGTGTCACTTATTCAGGCTATCCCAGGTTAAGTAATGTCCTCACTCACTCATGTTGAGGAGCCAAGTGAAGATGATCTACCATGTTCAGCTAACTTACAAAGCACTACAATTAAATCCAGATGAGGCTGTAGTCCCATCTATCATATCATCTCTAGATAATTTTAAAGATTTTAAAGATATCCTCAGGAGGATTGAAGACATACCTGTTGGAGAGGCATAATAATCCTTCTACAAACTAACTGATGTTCTTTAGTCATCTTTTACTTGGAGAGTAGCCTCCCCAGAATACTGTATTGAACCCACCAAAAAATTTATGGAGGACCCATAGTATGGCATATCCCAATCCTGGAAAGCATATAGAAGCACCGTGTCCTTTGCCACTGTGCTTTTTTTTTAAAACTCATGCATCCTGAGATTATGAATACAAACAAGAAATCAGGGCAGCAATATAAAACAATATGAAAAGTTTTGTATTTATTTGGTCACAAATCATACACATGATTTGCAATTTAGAATTACAGATTAGCAGGCCCTGTTAGCCAAATAGGATTTCTTGAATTATTTGTCAAGACAAATTTGAGAATGTGGCCATTTTGAAATTTCTGGCCATGGACAGACAGATACCTAAAGCTTTAAGTTTGAAGCACTTCAGACCACAGAGAGGTATGAAGTCTCCTGCTGGAGCACTTCAAAATCACTGTGATGGCATGCAGAAGTATGTTCTCCAGCCAGGGGGTATAACAGAGAGTTCCTTGCTCCTGTAGACCATTCCTCCCCACCTCCACAGAGGATAGACTTCTGTCCACTTGCTGTTTGGAGGGTTTTGTAGGCATTTGGAATACTCCAAATATTACATCTGTCCATTGCCTGTGATAAATACACTTCTAGTGCATGTTGGGCTGGTTAAAGGTGGCATATATTCTCAGCAAACATCAGTTGAACATTCCTTCTACATATGTTGCAACTGGTTCTCCTCTCTTGAATTAGTGGAAGACCAGAAATGCATGCAAAGGAATGCCATTGACACTTCCTTTTCTGATCTAAACTATAAGTAATGGATCACTAACTATTGGAATGGGGAGCCATAATAAATCAACATGAGGGCAGAACTTTTGGACATTATATAAATCAGCTTGATTGTATGGATAAACTT
>NW_005841929.1:2878469-2887584 GCF_000455745.1 Alligator sinensis | reverse complement strand
TTCCTGCTGTATCAAAATCAACCAGTCCAAATTATGAAAGACAAAATGGCAACTGTATTTTACATAAATAGGTGAAAAGTGGTGAGATTTGTCTCATATACCAAGAGGCAGGAGAGTTATAGAATTTGATATATACTGCATCAAACCTCCTTCTGTTAAGTATACTAGGGCTGCTAAATAGCTTTTTGGACAAACTGAGGAAATGCTTCTACCTCGGTTGTAAGTGGAAGATAAAAAAGGTTTAGTCCTTCGCAACATCTTCTAGCACTGGTGTGGTTAAGACCATTTCTATTCCCTATATATTGAAATGGTCATTCTGCCAACTCAGGACACTGCTCCTAATTCCAAACCGGCAGGTGGAACCCAAAGGAAGTAGTCTTCACTGAGACCTGCAACTCCTCTATCTCATTTGCTGGCTGTTGCATAGATGTCAGACTGAGACAAGTCCTGTTGTACCTCTACATAGTAGAAAAAAATTCTATAGGATGATCTGTTTGACAAAATGGACAAGATTTTCTCTTTATTATCAGCAGAAAATTTAAAATTCCACAGGTCATTAGGGGCATTTTTACATGTGCTCTGGGAGTGGGTGATTTAATCAGAGTAGCTCTGAAAGCCACTTTAATTAAGGTGCCACAGCATCTTGTGCATCAGCATCCCCGTGCTTAAGATGTCAGTGGGGACACTTGAGCTAAAGCTCAATGACAAGCCTTATTTAAAGCACCCCTGCTGCCTTTTTGAAACACAGGGATGCTGATACATGAGACCTAGAGACTGGCTGGAGTGCAGTAATTACAGGCAGTCCTCGACTTACAACATTTCAAGTTACAATGTTTTACACTTACAATTTTTATAAATTGACACCCTGTTTCAACGTTACAACGTCAGTTTTGACTTTACAACGCTTGATCCGATGTGGCACCATGCCATCGAACAAATTTGCTGCGTCACTCACCTCCCTGGAGAATATCTGTCCAAACTTCCTTGGACACTTTCTTTAACAAAGGAGACAAGACTCCACAAAAACCTGCTGCCAAAACTCCTGAGAAGACTCCAGCCAAGAACCCTTCAAAAAATCCAGCAAAGTCACCTCAAAGAAGTCCTTCCAAATCAATATGATTGCTATTTACAATATAAGTACATTAATGTAGTATATGTTTCTAAAACATACATTAATGAGTAATGTATATTACTCATCTATAATTGATCGAGTACAAAATTCTGGGGTATTTTTGGTGAAAATAGGGCATCGGGCCTTGGTTCAGGAACCAATCCCCCATTTATAACATTGTTTCTTATGAGAAAATTGGTTCCAAGTTACAATGTTTTGAATTAAGACACCGTTTTCAGGAACCATGTGTGTCATAAGTCTAAGGACTGTGCCTATACCACGGTCCAGCAGACTCGATTAACCAACCATGTAGCTGGGATAAAATTAGACAAGCTTCCAAATGCAAGACATCTGAAAGCTTGTCGAACTTGATCCCGACTACATTGTTGGTCCAGTAAAAGCTATCACCCTAAGAGATCCTTGCCTCACTTATAGCTCAGTCACATTGGTGGGAAGTTAGTGAAATCCCGGCTTCAAAGACAGGTCTATGTTCTACAGTTTCTCTCTCCAACTGAAATATCCCTCATGAAACATCCAAAGTTTTCTTTTTTTTAAACTGTTACAAATTTTCATCTGAACTAATAGATTCATTTGCCTGCATTTCATCTGCTCTTCTAAGGAAGGTGCTAAGTTAGTATTTTGAAGGTTACAAGGGCACTGGTATTTCACTTGCAAAGGAGTAAGCCTTTCAGATCTATACAAATACTATTTGTAACAATACAGAAAGTATGAAAAGGGGAATCTGCCATATCATAAAAACTATCCAGAAGAATATCAGAATGTGCAAAAGTCTTATAAGGTGGCTAAAATAGATCTACTTGCTACCATCACAGCTGAGTCCACAAGACTTCATGAATCATGGCATCTCTGAAGATTATTTCCATCCTGGATATATGTAAAAAAAACCCACCTGGGTCCTGTAATACATTCAGAAGGAATTGCACTATACTGAAGCTGTAAATTGGATGCTGTTTTTGCAAGTACTGTAGTCGAGTCTTTAAGTCTCCTAGTCCTGCCCCCATTGCATTGAACCATTGCCTGAAAGTCACCGTACATGAAACATGTATGTAGGCAATCTCGCCAAGGAAAAAGAAAAGTGAATTACCTATACAGTAACTTGAGTTCTGAAGCGGTGTTGTACATATATGTATTTCATGACGCTCCCTTCCTTCCCCTCTGCTTCAGAGTCCCATATCCATCAGATTCCATGGTAGAGAATTTTGATTGGGATAGCCCTCTACTCTTTATTCTTTTGAAGCAGAGCACAAGAACAATAAGGGTGCTTATGCAGCCACAGTGGATACTGTGGAACAAAAGATCAAATGCACAAAATATCAAATGCACAAAATATATACGCACCACCAGTGATTATGTGTATGAACAATACTTCTCAAAGAACTCCTGTTAGTGTTCAGGTAAATTACCTTTCTTTTTATTTTTGTTGCTTTTTGGTGCAAACACTTTTTTTTTTGTTTTGTATGCTTTTATGAGAGTACATATATGTCTGTAACTAATGCTATTTAGTAAGATTGGCACTATGAAGGGGTTTTTCAGCTTAATTGTAAGAGTAGTGTTTGAAGAGTGTATTCTTATAAATTAGTCATGTATTATTTCCATTTGCAAAATCTGTCAGAATGCATCACAATACAAAATGATGTATTGTATTCTGTATTTTTCATTTTGTTCCAGCTACCTGTGATGTTGCTATTAACAACAAAATGTAATACATTTTGCCCAGCTGCTTTTGCCATTCAGTCTACTACTTCAGCGGGTTAGCCCAATTTTATGGTATACCAGCATCTAAAATATCAGGAAATTTTCTTCTTTCCCATATTTGGTAGCACCCTACATCCCAATCCCTTCATCCAGAAGAATGTATTGCTCTTGCTTCTTCTCATGTTGTGACATTGTGACAACTATATATAAGTTGCTCCATTATGCAACTTAAATGTCATGTGTGGCTAGGAGAAATCCTTCTTGAGGTGCCCAGGATCAGATCAAAAATAAAATTCTCCCCCCAACCCCTGCCTCAAATATCAATATCATTACAAAGTATTGAAATGATTCAGTAAGAAAAAGATAATTGTACTCAAAGTGTTTTTCCCCCAGAGGTTACAGTCCATCCTAAGAAAGTAAAATATTTTATAAGGTTAAAAAGCAAAAAGAAAAAACAATCTGGAGTGGGATCCAGTGCAGGATTTACCCTGCAGTTTACTCAGCCTGACCTTTCTAGGGTCATGCGCCCATCTCAAAATAACAAATGCTATTCTGTGATCTGCAATTTGCTGTCTTTCTTCCACCCTGCTTTTCTTTCTGAAAGGGGCCTTGGTGAACATATTACATGTAACTGCTTTACTTGGCAATCGGCTCTACAACTGTTTTGTCAACAGTATTGTTTGTGTGGTGCAGAATCTTGAGTTGATAAAAGCTTATGTGCTCACTATTCAACTCAGGCCATTAATAAGTGCAGAGTATCTCAACCTTTCCTCTTTGAAGGACAACATCTAAATCAATGTTTGACACTTTATTGCTATTATTGTGACTTAGAAAATAGGACTAGCATTTTTGTTCCTTCTACTTTTCTCATTACCCGGTCTTTGTGATACCTAGGTAAAAACACTTTATAAAAAATAATCATTTTTGTGTTTTTCTGTTTCCTACAAAAGACTGTATAGAGTTGGCTGATATGCAAAGGATCTTTCTCACATTCATTTCAAGCAGTAATTTCTAACTAGACACATCAGTGAGGATTTTCATGTGCAAGAATTATTGCTCTGTTCCAACCCGCTCTGATTTCATCAGTTGAACTGACTTACTCTTGTTACTGTCCTCCAGACAGTACAGCCTAACCACAGAGAAGATTCCAAGGAGAGATGCCTGTATTCTGATAAAATGGAGGCAAACAAGTGATTATTTTTCAAGTCTGGCACAACTAATGCTCTATTCTGAGATTTTTTTGGGACTCTCTTCTACCTACCTTTTTTGAAAGGAAGACTCTGAACAGGCTAATTGAGAGTTCCCAAGTAGTTTTGAGAACATCAAAGGATTTAATCAGTACTTCAGAAGGATTCAAAATGGGGTAAAATTCTACTTCTGCAGCTCAAGTTTTTAACATGAAGATTTCCCTGTTAATTTTTTGAGCACTTCACTCCTTAACAAACTCTACTTTTCCTGGTAAATCCATTTAATTTACACTTTTCTTTGAAAAAAGATCCTCTTTTAAAGTCTGTTAAATAATATTGCCTGTTCTAGTGGCGGGCCAAGTCCTGTAAGTCTGTCTCAACTGGACAGTAGCGTCAAAGGTCTGCATTGCCCTCTTACAGACAGATATGCAGCTGAACTGACTGGTTAGAAATGGCAATTGTGAGAAGATCCAGTAGCAGTCTTCATTGCTCAGCCCTCCTAGGTAATGCAGCCCAGTTCCTACAGAAGAGATATATGAGGATCAGCCTTTTAAACTCCAATGATTTACATTAGATTAATGGAGAATGCAAAACCCAAGCATTTTCACAGTCAAGACTGATACTCATTATTCTTACATGCTGTGAAGTGTTTTAATAGGAACAGTTGGAAGATTTCAACATCAGGAACTAAAAGAGTAACAAACATATATAAATATTGCCAGCACTCCTTCCCTCGTTTCACCTATTTATCGGATAAAAAGTGAAAAATGAGAAACAAGGTGTTTACAGAAAGGAGAAAGACTAACCCTTTTATTAAGGCCTATGCTTTGTGATTACTTTAAGATCGTGTTTCACACTGGCAACTCGTGCTGCAAGACAAGAAATGCATAAATATGCCCCCAACCTGCTTGGTTTACTTGAAACTTTAAAAAAAAAATAAATCAGAGCCTGCCACATGCAAAGAAATATACCCACTAACGGGAAAGTGGCTTCTTTTTTGATCCTGTCACTACTACTGATCCAGGGGACATGTATTTATTAGTCAGAAAAATATCTCAGATGAACAGGCTCCCCCATAAAATTACATTTAATTCTTTTTTGTAATTTTGACAAGGTAGTTAATAGATTTTTGTTTCCTTGTGACCTTATAGTGCCCTTCAGTGGCCATTGACTATACATAGGACACCTGAGCTTACAACTGTGAAGATATGATTCTTAAGCAGCTCTCAGAGCTGTTAACAGTTTGGGTGCTGGATATCCCAACTGCCAAGCTGGACCTCCCAAGCTAACTTGTTTTTTCATGCAATAGTATTTGATGAAAAACTGACTTGTCTGAAACTGTTGGGAAATCTGCCCTGTTTTTTGTTGGGTTATATATACTTCAGACAGTGACATATTTTCTTTCTGGATATAGCAAATCTCTAAACTGCAATGTTATGATTTTCTTCTGTCACATCTGCTGGTGAGAATGTGAGTGCATGAGAGAATCCCAAAGTCTGCTACTGTCCCAACACCTCTGACTATTATGCTCTTATGGAACTGCACGCTAAAATTTTCTTTACAAGCATCCCTCTCTTACCTGTGCTTTCTGATCTGAAAGGACTGTAGTGCTCCAGCTGCTGAGGGCAAGCATATCTGTCTTGCTTTTGCTAGCTTTTTCCTCGTTCTCTTTTGTGCTTCTTCCTTCTCTTCCTTCAATTCATCTTTCCTTCTCTTTGTGAAGATATTTTGATGTGGAATTGCACCTTGGGAGGGAGAGTGTTGTATAGCTGGCATAGCACTTGGTTGGTTAATGGGCTCTGATTCCATTTCCAAACTAATCCACTTCACCTAGTATCCCATCATTTTCCAGGACAACCTACGTAAGAAAGATGATCGGATTGAAGAACTGGAAGAGGCACTCAGAGAAAGTGTGCAAATAACTGCAGAACGGGAAATGGTGCTAGCACAAGAGGAGTCAGCCAGGATCAATGCTGAGAAACAGGTCTGCAATCTTATAAAGTCACTGGTATTGCTGGCAAATAACAGATGCAGCCTGACAGGAAATTTCTACTAATTATTCCTTTTCGTTTTATAATACCTTTTCATCTGAGGACCCTAAATTGCTGTTCAGACCTAAGTATAAGGGCGTGTGAAGCTTTTAGGTTTTCTTTGACGGTTTGTTTTTCCATTCCTCGCTGCTTATCTGCCTGGAAAATGAGTGAGGTGTTTTGTGCTTTTGAAAGAAGTTTCTGTAATATTGCTCTGAGATGTCTATATGTTCTTGAGCATAAACACGCTCATGTGCTATACCATATGTTTTTCCTTGTATACCACTTAGGAGTCCTACTCATGGACTCCTTTGTGTTTTTCACTGTAGAAACACAGATCTTTGCCCTAAAGAACTTGCCCACAGAAGATGGCATTTAACTATCTCAGTTGTGATCACTGGCCAGAAATTAATAGGAAATGATAAACTTTCCTTAACCCATGAATCCTAATTATTGTAGGGCACTACCAACAAAAGTACACAGTACACTTGAAGATCTAGTAGGGGATGGTCCTGCTTTGAACAGGTGGTTGGACTAGATGACCTCCTGAGGTCCCTTCCAACCCTAATTTTCTTTGAGTCTATGATTCTACTTGTCAAGCAACCCTAGGAATTTGTTGTTGCATATGGGTGGCCATATACATTCTTTGAAGGGTGTCTCGGGGTGTGAGGCGATTAGTGATGTGTGAAGAGATAAGCAGATAGACAAGACAGCCATCACCCACAGCCACTGCCCAACCCCTGGGTAAGGAGGTAAGCTCTGTAATACATAAATTAGTTTTAGAAACTGAGAGCCACTCATGTCACAAAAGTTATGGAGGGGTGTCTCAAGTCCATTGAGGCATGCCATGAGTCCAAAAAGGTTGAGAACTACTGCTTTACATTGTATTTTATAGACCTTACCTTTGTTCCTTATTTGAACTGAATTTCCAGGTATCGTCATCCAGTCAGTGATGTTGCAGCAGCTTGTCTACCCCTCAACTCTGCATACACAAAGTTCTATCCAACTGTTTTTAAAGAATAAAAACACACTGGGAGAGGGAATGGGGCTGAGGGTAGGGGTGAAGAGAGAGTTTTTTCAAAATGTACTACTGTACTACATGCTTTCCCAAGAGGTTTTTGGTCTTTCTTTAATTAACAATGACCTACATTCTCCTAAAGGAAATCATGTCCACTTCTTAAATATTTTTTTGGTTCAATTCAGACTCGGTTACCTTATAGATTCCCTGTTCTGAGACTGCTTCCCTATGGTGATGCTTCTCTTTATGAGTATTAGGTAGTCCTCCACACTCAGGAGAGTGCCATTTCTCCAACTTCCTTCTAAGAGAAACCATACCTTGAGCAAAACAAGAATTTAAAGTGTATAAAGAATATATTTTCACACTTTGATTTGAAGAGACAGGAAAGTATAAAGGAATAATGATATAGCATAGGTCAGCATGGTCAGTAGTCTCCCCAACCAACTTTTTTCAGGATGGGTTTTTATTTGCTTGTGTTTTGGCATGACAAAAAAAAACAACTATTAAAAACAAAGGGCATTTATAGACGTGCTGTGGGAGGGCGCATTAATTAGAGAGGCTCCGAGAGCTGCTTTGATTGAAGTGCCCTGAGTGTCATGTGCATCAGCCTCCCAATGCTGAAAAATGGTGACAGGGGTGTTTTAACTAAAGCTCATTGAACAAGCTTCAGTTAAAGCATCCCCACTGCCACTTTTTAGCACGGGGACACTAATACATGTGACACTCAAGTCTGCTCCAATGCATTGTAATAACAACACTTCGGAGCAGCATCTCTGCATGTGTATGGGTGCCCTAAGGTAATCTTCCAAGTGTGAAGAGCAACACAGGAAAAAGGAGATAGTTGAGAGGGCTTTATAAGGGAGGCAGGGGGCATAGATTGAGTTTAGGGGTTTTTTTGGTTTTGGATTTGTTTGGTTTTGTTTTTGGGGGTGTTTTTTTTAAAGTCTTCATGGGCTTTTGCTGATGAACATCCAAGGGGCACGGTCAGACTCAGAAGCTGGACAGAAGGAGACGGTGGTAGATTTGCAAGCCACCCACACAGAGGTGGCAGTTGAGTTCATATTTGTAGATGAGATTAACCAGAAATTAAGAACAGTGAAATGAGAGAAGCGGACCAAGGACAACTCAGTGCACAGAATGTTGTAAATAGAGGGGATGAGAAGGCTCTTCTGAAGGTCAAAGAGAGACGAGAGCAGTATTTAGAGAGGCAAGTGGGGTCAAGGTTGGCAGGTGAATAAAACATATTTGGAATGGAAGAACTCAGACTGTTCATAAAATTTGTACCATAGAACAGGAATAGAGTGAGCGGACGGTGATAGCGTGACCTGGGGCTGGGGTTTGGCTTTGCAACTGGAGAGGTAGGCAAAAGATTCAAAGCACGGAAGGAAAGTGAAGCATATAGAGAAACAGCCACCATATCAATAAAGAGATAAATGAACTGGAAAATGCAGAAGGGCCAAGTGACTTGGTGGTAGGTGTGCTTAGCATGATAGACAATGCTAAAAGAGCCCAGGTGACAATCAGAGAAGGGGAACTCAGGAACAGGGCTAACAGAAACCTGGTGGGATTCATCCCACGACTGGGCGGTACATATTGAGGGTTATAGATTGTACAGAAAGGACAGGGTGGGGAAGAAAGGGGGAGGGGTTGCTCTCTATGTCAATGAGCAATATACATCAACCCTCATCAAGACGTAATCCAAGGATGAGGAAGTAGAAGGATTGTGGGTTAGGCTGCATGGGGGGCAAGGAGAAAGGGATTTGGTGGTAGGGGTCTGCTACAGACCCTCACATCAAGGGGAAGAAATAGATGCAGGGCTCCTGAGGCAGCTCCCAGAGACCATAAAAGCTAAAGAGGTGGTAGTCATGGGGGACCTAAACTACCCAGACATCTGCTGGGAGACACAGACGGCAAAGTCCCACCGCTCACGCAGGTTTCTAACCTGTGTACAGGACCTCCACCTGACACAGGAGGTACATGGGCCCACTAGGGGGAATGCCATACTGGATCTGGTATTGTTAACGGGGGATGACATGGTAGGGGACCTACAGAT
>NW_005841929.1:2862479-2876405 GCF_000455745.1 Alligator sinensis | reverse complement strand
TTCCTGCCTATGCAGGGGGTCGGACTCGATGATCTATTGAGGTCCCTTCCGACCCTAACATCTATGAATCTATGAACAGGGAATCAAAGCTTAATAAAGAATGAATCAAGTAATATGTCACTTTTGGTGAGTGGAAGAGTAGATCACAGGCTACAGGTTATGCATAATATGAAGACAAGGCTCAGGGAGGCTAGCAACATGGATGTTCAAGTCACCAAGGATGAATGAGAGTTTGTGATATAAAGAGTGTTAGGCATGAAAAAATAGAGAAGGAAGACTGATGGGGAAGTGCTGTGTGTGTTAAGGGAGACAAGACAAGACTTGGATCCAGTGTTTGCAAGAATAGGGAGGAACAGGTTGGAAGTAGTAGAAAGAGCAGAGGAGAAGTCCATACACCCCCACCACTGATGATTTGACACCAGCATCTCATTCCCGCAGAGAAAATATACTTGCCAGCTGTGGGGATCATAAGCAGTGAAATATTGCTAGCAGACAGTATAAAGGCAAAGCCAACCCTGTACCTCAGTGATCTGTTCCACTTAGTACCAAGACAACTGTCCTGTCCTATTTTGTCTGACAGTATTCTGCTTCAGCATTAATTAAATACAGTTAGGCAGAGGGGGGATGGCAAAGCACCATTGTTCTGAAGTGGGTAGGGGGATTTCCTGCCAGCTGCTTTTTAATCATCTTACGTTTTTAATCAATCTTATTTTGGTTTATTTAATCTTCCTTCACTTTCAAAATGTCGTCATTGTTTCACATTCTGTGGAAGTTTATATGAGATTGTGAAAGTCTCCCACTGAAAACTGGGTGCTTTACAAGTCTGGGGCCCATACAAAGAATCTTCACAACTGTGATAATAGAGCTTTAGGTTGGATATGTGTGATACATGTGTGAGAATTTAAAATCTTAATGTTGCCCAAACTGGTTATAATTTGCTTTTAACTGCATGCTTTTTCTTTCCCTCTCTTCTGTCTTTGTTGTTTTCTACCATTCTGCTACTCACTGCCTGTCTGAAGCTGTTAAATGAAACAGTGCATGAGGCCAACCATTTTGGCTTTAAATGGTTCAAGGTATGAGGAAACCTCATTTGTGTATACCCTTTCCCTTGACCTTTGCTTTAATACTGTTTTGTAACCCCAATGCTGTCTAGCCCTACCCTCAGCCATCTCTTGTGCTGTGGCCCTCTGCTGTACTTTAGTGTTTTGTATGGATTTCTTTCTAAATGTTCTACAAGTTTTAGGTTCTTTTTTTTTGCTGGAATTATAATCTCCATGAGCTTCTGCAGGACTCCAAAGTTCAGACTTTATACCTAGACAGTATTCCCAAATTAAAAACATTCCCCCATTGGTCCTATCTCTTGCCATTTGAAAATATGCCAGTAATGACTGCATTTAAGTGCTTGCTAACAAGATTTTGGCAGAATTTCTGTGATTGTAATACGAACACAGATAGCTTTTCTGTTTGAGTACCCCAAGGTGGAGGTCTGATCAGTTGCTCTTTTATCTATGGCCATGTGTGTAGATGACTCCCTATAAAAATGAAGTTTTTGGCACCCCCTATTAGAATAAACCCAATTCTCCAGTATTTTATATCTCAGTAAGATAGGCATGATTTGTCCCTCTACTGAAAAGATGAGGGCAGTTTTACCAACCTTGGAAAAGCAGCCAAAGTAAATATTCTTTGACTAAGCGCACTAGATTGTCCTGATCCAGAGACCTGTATTTTCAGTTGTATCCAGTGTCACCATTCCTTTATCTTTTTTTTTTCCTGCTGTGCAGAGAAGGAATCAGTATCAATTCCATCAAAGTCCAGGAGTTAAGAATTAATTTCATCCCTTAGAACAGTAAGGTTTTTTCAGTCTTCATGAAAAGGATCAGATCTCTGCTACAGAATAAAAGGAGAAAAATTGAAAAATGGGGATATTCTTTCTGGAAAGTATAGGAATAGCTTAATTGAATTAGTCGCACTTGACTAACTCATGAAAGGTATTTGGATCCACAGTTTACATCAACCTTTGCTGTCTAAGGCAGCGGTGGGCAAAATGGCAGATTCGGATGGCAGCCAGACTCCATTTCCCAGCAGCCTCTGCCCGCATCGCAGCCAATTTCCATGGAGACCCCAGCAGTGGCAATGCCGTGATAGCATAAGGCCAGGGTTTCCATGGATCACTGGCAGGGTGTGTGGCAGGGCAGGAATCTTGCAGTGGTGACGGCATGGTCCGGAGCTGAGACAGCCATTATCTGCTGCCTGCACGCCCCTGCCTGGGTCATGCGGGCAGCGGATCACAGCTCTGCCCTGGCTCCAGATCACATTATCACTGCACAAGATCCCAGCCCCAGAGCAGCTCCCTGCCATGCCATGCACCCAGCCGGTGCTGCTGGGGCCAGTCTCTGGAAACCCTGGCCTCGTGGGACTGCTGGGGTCTCCACGGAAACCAGCTGCAGTGATGTGGGCAAGGGCTGCTGGGAAATGGAGCCTGCCCTGGGCCCAGTCTGGCCCATGGACCAGACTGTGTCTGCTCCTGGTTTAAGGTAACAAAGAATGAATAAAAGATCTGGTCAGAAAAAGTATTTATCTTACAGATCCTAATCTCAGTCTTACACCAGAGGGAACACCAGGGCTTTATTTGCCCAACAAGAGGTCTCCTTCTACCTTCACTGACCCCAGCACAATTAGAAGAGTCCTATTTGAGCAGTCTGCCCTAATTGTTTCTGCAGCTTCGCTACAATTAACCTGCTCTGCAGTTAACCAGAAAGTTATTGTTTATCTGCAATAACCACTGATTGCAGGGGTGGCTGCTGCCTCATAAAACCAAAACTGTTTCAGTAAATCAATCTTATTTTGGTTTGGTCACCACCATAGTGTTGATCCCCAGGGACATTTTGGGAACCAAGAAAAGTTTTAAAAAAATCTGTCTTATCAGAATTAAATATTCAAGATAATTTTTAGTAAGTTTTAATAATGAAATACAGATAAGTTATAAATAACCAAGCATTACAGATAAGGGATACAAGAAAATGATTAAAATTGATCAAATGTAAATGCACCTAAAAATAATCTTAATCTTGGGGGGGAAAAAATCTTAAAATTCTGTTAGGAAAAAGGGCTTCTTACCTAGGTTTAAAAACTGAGTTTTAAAGAAGCTTATTTATTTTGGTTTATCTGCCACTGGTCTATTCAGCAAGAACTGTAGTTCAAGACTGAAGAGAAAAGATTCCAAGGCAAACCTAGATTTTTATACTTAATTATCTGGCTCGCACTTACTAAATACAACTAGAAAATATGGAAACATTCCTAATAAGTTATATTTTAATGAATATTAATGTGCCTATTTTTATCACCTATTTAAACTATTAAATTCTTGTCCTAAACTCAATCTAACTGGCACAAAACCACTAAAAGCACGCAAAGCAACCTTTAGCTGGCTTCTTTTGAGCTGTCTTTTTTTCACCTTTTAAATTCTTCTCACGTATGACACTCTTGCCCACTCATTTCCTTTGCCATCTCTTCTCTTACCAAAACGTTGATAACTTGAATACAAGTAAATGTATTCCACTGCCATTAAACAGCTTAGGATCTACTACAGTCTACAGTAGAAGGGTCTGGGAAGGAGTTACACTTTTAGGAAACAGCCACTCACCCTCTTTAAGAGATGAAGGTAGGGGTTTGGGAGGGACACTGGGGGAGGAGGGAGGCATATCCCATTGGTGTGAGTCAAGAATGTGGGACTAGGCTGGCCTGTCTGAAGCAGAAGCATCATTCTATACAATCTGCAACAGGATTCTTCCTTGCTTCTCAAGGCATAGCAAATACATGGCCACCTAGAAAAATATTAATTATGTGGGCACCAACCCTACAGCTGTATTTACTCAGGCAGACCCCTGGGACCATGTGGACACTCGTTGTAGTTGAGTAATCTTCTGCATGAGAATAAAGGTCTCTTAGCAACCCTTTCTAGAACTGAGACTACAAATGTCATCCTCAGTTGTTTTTTCCTTGTCCTTTCACAGTCCTTTCCTAGATCATAAGGCCTGAGTAGGATCATTGTGATCATCTAGTTTGATCTCTTGTAATTGTAGGGTATTTTTTTTCTGGCAGTGATCTCTTCATCTTGACCAAATTAAATTGTCTGTCACAAACCTAGTAACATGGAATTTTCAGCTTTTTTGATTGTGTCGTAGAATCATAAACAGTTAGGGTTGGAAGGGACCTCAGGAGGTCCTTTAGTCCAACCCCCTGCTCAGAGCAGAACCGTCCCAAACAAAGCTTTGTCTAGCCAGGTTTTGAAAATCGTCAAGGATGGAGCTTCCACCACCTTTCTGAGTAGCCTGTTCCAGTGTTTTACTACTCTCCTAGTGAGAAAATTATTCCTAATATCTAACCTAAACTTCCCTTGCTGCAACTTGAAACTGTTGCTCCTTGTTCTGTCATCTGTTACCACTGAAAACAGTCCAGCTCCATCCTTGTTGGAACCTCCCTCCAGGTCGTTAAAGGCTGCTATTTAATCCCCCCTCAGTCTTCTGTTCTCTAGGCTAAATAAGCCCAGTTCCCTCAATCTTTGTTAATAATTAATGTCCCCCAGCCCCCTCACCATTTTTGTTGCCCCCCACTGGACTGTTTCCAAGTTGTCTACCTCCTTTCTGTAGTGAGGGGCCCAAAACTGAACACAGTACTCCAGATGTGGCCTCACCAGTGCTGAATAGAGGGGAATAATCACTTCCCTTGACCTACTGGCAGCACTCCTACCAATGCAGCCCAGTATGCTATTAGCCTTCTTGGCAACAAGGCCACACTGCTGGCTCATATTCAGCTTATTGTCACCTGTAAGACCCAAGTCCTTTTCTGCAGAGCTGCTGCTGACACAAAAAGGAAGCAAGTAAGTCAGAATGCAAAATGCGTATATATATATATATATATATATATAAATAAATGTGAGAAATATGGGAAATAAATGAGATGAACTGGAAGCTGCAGCTTGTGAAAAGAACTATGATCTGATTTGTATCACAGAGAGCAGGTGGGAGAGCTCTTATGACTGGAACAACAATGTTGAGGATTCAGGAGGAAGAAGATAGCAGAGCAGAATGCATTTGGGTGAAAAGGTGAAAGATACAGCACTGATATAATGCTGGAGATTTATTCTAGACTGCCAAATCAGGAAGAAGAGATGGATGAGGCACTCTTCAAGGAGGTGATAAAATTATCCAAAATCTATGAGATGGTAGTGATGGGAGACTTCAATTTTATGGACATCTGCTGAAAGAACAATACAGTCAAGCATAAAATGTTGAGGCAGTTCATAATCTGTATGTAGGAAAACTTTCTGTTCCAGAAGGCTGAGGACACAACTAGGGTATCATTTATCTTGGACCTTGTCCTGACTAGTAGGGAAGAATTGGTGGAGAAAGTGATCATGATATGATAGAATTCCAGATACTGAGATGAGGAAAGCATGAGGTCAGCAAAACTAGGACATTAGATTAAAAAACGTGGCTTTAACCTGATTCAAGGAATTAATAGGTATGGTGCCATGCGAAGACAGACTGAAGGATAAAGCCACCCAAGAGATCTGGAAGCTTCTAAAGGGCATGGTATTGGAAGTCCAATGAGAAACTGTTCCGACACAATGAAGGCATAACAACAGTTAGAGACCAATGTGGCTGCACAAAGATCTTTTAGGATGCCTCAAATACAAAGGAAAGCATACAGACAAGGGAAAAATGGACAGGTCACCAAGGATGCATACCAGGAAACAGCAAGAAACTGCAAGGACAAAATTAGGAAGGCAAAGATAGAATGAGCTGCACCTAGTGACAAAAGTTAAAGGCAACAAGAAGAATATCTGTCAGCATGTTGGTCAGAAAAGAAAGACAATACAAGCTGTGGACCCGCTGTCATATAGACAGGGGGAATTCTTAACAGAAGATGTAAAGAAGACAGAGCTACTCAACACCAGCTGTACCTCGGTCTTCACAGAAAAATTAACCTACAACTAGACATCTAATAAAGATTATTTGGATAAGGAAGGGAACAAGTACAGGGATGAGATAACAAGAGACAGAGAGCTTTTGATATGTGTGAATGAATTCAAGTCAGCAGGGCTTGATGAACTTCATCATCAGGTGCTGAAAGAACTGGCAGAGATCTCAGAGCCCTTGGCAGTAATATTTATAAAGCCATGGGATATGGGTAAGTTACCAGAGGATTGGAAAGGGACCAACATAGTACCCCCTTAAAAAATTATATACTGGTTAGCCTCACCTCAACACCTGGAAAGCTACTGGAGCATATCCTAAAGAAATCCATTTGCAAGTATCTGAGGGAGGAAAGGCTGCTCACAAGAGGCATTTATGCATATGCTCCAAGTGTGGGGGAGGGGGTGCTTTAATTACAGTGGCTGCAAGGGCTGCTCTAATTAAAACTCCCACAGCATTGCATGCATCAGCGTCCCTGCACTTCAAAATGGAAGTGGGTATACTTTAACTAAAGCTCATCGAACAAGCTTTAGTTTAGTTGACCCTACCACCATTTTGAAGTGTGGGGATGCTGATTAGCACACTCCAGAAGACTTGATTAATTGAGTCTGCTCTGACCCACTGTAATTACTGCACATTGGAGCAGCCTTCACAGATGTCTACAGGCACCCAGGCAGCCAGCAGGTGGGCCCAATGTCCTGGCCCCATTGGTCAGGGATGACCTAGGAGTAGCTATGCCAGAGTGGGTATTTCCCATGCTTCTGGGCTTTGCTGCTGGCCACTTAGGCTTGGGAGGGAATTTTTCCCCCTCCTGCTGCCACATTGTTCACAGCTGCAGATAGCTTTTGGGCAGAACAGAGCTAGGCATTCGGTCGGGCACCCCGAGCTGACCACTTTTACTCTTGCTGCTGGCTTTAGCTAAGGACCCATTCAGAGTCTCTGCCTTAGCTACAGCTGAGTTAAGGCTGTAGCTTTGTGGGGCCACCTTCCACTTGTAACCAAAATAAAGTTCAACAAATTTAAATGCTACTTATCTTTTCTAAGCAATTTCCTGCCTGCTTTACTCATCTCGGCTCGGGCTTCCTGAACTTCATACTTTCCCAGGTACCTCTTATACCTCAGGGCTAGGGACAAAAGTTACACATTAACTAGTTTAAGAGATCAGAAACTGGTTTAAACCTGTAACAGAATAGAAGTTCAGTGTACATAAATTAGTTTCAAAATGGCTGAAACTAGTTTAAACCTGGATGAATGTACTATCACACTTAACTGATTTGGACCAAATTGGTTTATGAAACTTCTGTCCCAGACCCCTTCCTGGTTCAAGTTCAGTAAGAATCCCCCAGCATTTTGCAGCCCTGGGCTGGGCTGTGCTGTCTGCTCCAGAGAGCAGGACTAGCCCCACCCCTCTCTTCCCTAGCTGGAGCAGTGCTGGAGCAGTGGCCTGCTCACTGGCCCTCCTTGGCAAACCCCTGTTGGGGTCTAGAGCCAGGGAGGGGGGTTAAACTTCCCTTCCCCCATGTATGGAGCTGCCCTGCCCTGCCCTACCCTGCTTACTTAGTGCTGACTATGACTGTGGACTACAAATCCCAGAGGCACCTGGAAGCAGGAAGAGGAAGTAATGAGCAAACGTGCAGAGTCCTGCAGTTGTGGTTCTGGACTGCAAATCCCAGAGACCTCAGGGGCAGCAGGAAGAGGAAACAAATACACCGCCCATGCTGGCTACATGCCGGAGAGCTGTGCTCTAGCACCCCCAGCTTCTGGTTTGAGCCACTGCAGGCATGTGGCTACATTTCCTGAACCAAAAGTGAATGTCTGTTTGTTTGTTATTAGTTCAATCATTGCAGTTTAGACTAGCCTGCAAAGACTGAATAAATTCAGCCTCAGGCTTTTTGGCTAGGAACAGACATTCAAAAAGCCTGAGTCTGAATTGATTCAATCTTTGCAGGTTAGTTTAACCTGGCTAGGCTAATCCAGTTTGTAACTGCACAGACATCCCATAAATGCAGGCACATGCCTGCAGTGGCTCAGGCTAGAAGCTGGAGGGTGTTTATGAACTGGTTTATGTTCACTGACCATCTGTTCTGTTACAGGTTTAAAAATGTTTCTGATCACTTAAGCCTGTTTATGTGTAATGTCTATCCCTAGCCTTTGACTCTGTACTTAGCCCAGAGGTCTTTAAGGAAGCATGCACAACTTCCATGTAAACATAAACAAACGGAAGAAAAGTCTTCCTTATGGCCTCTCCTGGCAGCTGCTTCATCTTTGCTGGCCCCAGGCTCAGTGCAGCAACATTTACTGCCATGCTGACAGTACAGTAGTCACCTTGAGAGGCTGCTGCAGGTGCTTTTTATTTCTCCCTCCTGGCCCATGTGGCCTGGCTTCTCCTAATGCCCTGTGTGAGCTTCCTCGCCGGAAAGCTCACCATCTCTACCCATAGTAACAGGGCCTGGCCCTGTTACATACATGTCAGGGGGATTTTTAAGACTTCCTTAGAAGCATTTGGTGTTGGCTGGAGCCAATGCTGGGGATTTTGACTGCTCCTCCTCGGACTTAAACCCTTGCGAGTTCCTGACTAGAGGGTCTTAGCCCTTTGCTCAGGGTCAGACCAGTTGCCATATTTGGGGTCAGGAAGGAATTTTACCCCATGATCAGATTTCTTTGGACTGTGGGGGTTTTTCCCTTCCTCAGGCACAGACCTCTTTCTGAGCGCTCTCAAGCATATTTAACAATCTTTGCAACATCAGAATGTTAGCTGCCATGGTTCCCCTGCTTTAAGTGTGCCAGGTTAAGGTGTTAAATCTTGTATTCTTGTATTATGTCTGGGTTGACTGTAGTTCTGCTAGAAGGTTAGAAGATGGATTCATATAGGATGATTTGTATAGGGATTATCTTGATTCAGGCAGGGGTTTGGACTCAGTGGTATCTAGAAGTCCCTTCTAGCCTGACTTTTCTATTATTTTATGATTTAGCCCAGGGTCAGGGAAGTGCCCAGCACCAGGATCATTTATACCACCTGTTCATTTTGTTCTTCTCACCCCATGAGGTGTCTAACTCAACTTTACTCTTGAGTCAACTCACTCTCCTACCAAAGAGGGCACAGTTGCAAAGACGTAAGTCCATTTTTGAGAATCTGACCTTAGACTTCTTGAGAGATTCAAATTTTTTTTGCTCATGCTGTTCTGAAATTCCTTTCTCCCATTTCTCAGGTTCTCCAGGGATTGGCAGGTTTCTACTTATAATGAACTGCAATTTTTCCTCCAAAATCCTAAAGGATTTTTGAAAGATGGCATGCACCTGCCAACCAAGCTGCTCATGTCAAGCAGAGCTGGGTGCACAGTGCTATACTAATAGGAATGTAAAAATGTCATTAATCTTTAATGCAGTAGCTAGAAAAAATAATCCTGTACCAACTGGTTTCCCAGGTAAACTACACTGATAGTTAGCTTCAGTGAAAACCACAAAAAATACATGATTGAAATAGAGCAGGGTGACTCTCAAGCCAGTGGCTCTTCCTCCTGTTAACGCATCTAAATTGCATTAAAACTATCCAGTGGAAATGATTTTCTTGGAGATTAATGATAGAGCCACATCCTCAAATGGAACTCCTCCAAGGATATGAACAAACTCTGCAGGGTTCCATATATATGGTCCACATAACTTGGTCCCAAAATGTTTTGACAGCTGTACAAAACAAAACAAAAAAACCCAACAAAAAATGAGACCATACTCTGCTTATATAGGCAACCCTGAATCTAAAATGACTGCTGCAATCAGGCACTTGCTGGTTGCTTGGCTTAGATCTTAAAGTGGCAGGCACAAACAGTGCCCTGCCACAGACATTTATTTCTGTACAAATGAGCCACTCCTTTGTAATGATTGCCAATTTTTAAATCTTAAATTGGGTTGTTATCCCTGATAGTATGCTGGAAAGGTGTATTATCTGACTTCATGGTGTGACAACCAAGGACAAACTAAAGTGGAATTTTTCATCAATTTAGTGAAATTCCATGGCTTCAGAAATTTGACATCTAAGTTGTAAAAGTAGCTATGTGACTAACCGAGTATGGCATGACTCACTTCATTCAGACTAGTTTCCTTCAAATATGAAAGCAATGTGCCTTAGCACTCTTTAGCTAAGGTGGCAATAGCCCAGTTCTGTTCTGTTGTATGACCCAGCTACTAATGAGTATCCTTCCACCCCCAAATAGTCTTAAATAATATCACAAACCTGATTTTAAAGGGGGAATAAAACCTCACTATGAATCAAAGAATAACCCAATAAAAGTATTTTAGTACAGGTATCTTCAGTTCACATTGGAATGTACTTTCTAGAGACAAGGGTGTAAGAATCTAGGCCCTTGTCACTGTATAAAAATGGAGTGGAGTTCAGGTTGTTTAGATGATTACTGCTTTCTGCTTTAACACGCATTAGATCTTCCTCCATTTAAAAATCCACTTTGCCATTTCCACAATAGGTAAGAAAGTTTGGAATCTGTCCTATGGAATTTTGTATACCAATGCTTTTTCCTCTGCTTTTAGTTTTTAATTGGGCACACTGAGACAAATAGCTACTTTGTGGCTAATCAAACTATCCAAGTAAAATAAAGTGAGTAGAGGTTAACTTCTTTCCATATAGTGCCAAAGGGCCATGAATGTAACAAGAATACTTCTGTTATCCAAGAGTAGAATTAAGAAGATACATAACAGTTCTTACTGGTTCCAAACTTTAAATGACAGTATAGTCCTCAGTAGAATATGGGCAGTTCATATCCCACTTTATCCTTTCCTCGTTCAGCAGTCTCTTGGGCTGAAAGAAGCCCAAGTTACAGCTCCATTGCCTTCTCAGGAGCACATTTTCCTCACAGAAAACCTGTGTTAATTTATAGGATTTACGGCTCCCACTTATGAAGCATAGCTGTCAAACCTTCCTTAAACAACAAAGCAAGACATAAAAGCCAGTTCCTCTCAGGTTTGGCAGCCTTTTAAGAACTTTCTTCTATCAAAACACTGAGAGTTTCAATTTGTCCTGATTCAAGCAAGGACAGCACTTCATTCTTGGAAGATGGCTGAGATGATTCCTCCCAGTGATACTTGTATCTTCCATTCCTGGTCAACAAAGCCCTTGTTTGTGCTCTCTGTGTCAGGACAAAGATTGTAATGGCAAGTATCATCTAGCCTACTTATATTAAGGTCTTTCATTGCTTGCAGGTACTCCTGTCCATGATGGAATAGTTATTTTGTGGTTTGGTTTGGAGGTGGTGGAGGTATCTTAAGGAAAGCGCTCATGTCTCAGGAAAAGAAGCGAGTGAGCTCTGTTGGTTCCAATAGAATCATAGAAAATTAGGCTGGGAAGGACTTCAGGAGATCATCTAATCCAACCCCCTGCTCAAAGAAGGACCATCCCCAACTAGATCATTCCAGCCAGGGCTTGGTCAAGCTGGGTCTTAAAAACCCCTGTGGATGGAGATATCACCACCTCTCTAGATAACCCATTCCAGTGCTTCACCACCCTCCTAGTGAGAGAGTTTTTCCTAATATCCAACCTAAACCTCCCTTGCTGCACCTTGAAATCATTGCTACTTGTTCTGTCATCTGTCACCACTGAGAACAGTCTCACTCCATCCTCTTTGGAACCACCCTTCAGGTAATTAAAGGCTGCTATCAAGTCCCCTCCCAGTCTTCTCTTCTGTAGACTAACTAAAAGCATTCCTTCAGTGTCTCCTCATAAGTCATGTGCCCCAGCCCCCAAACTATTTTTGTTGCTTTCTGCTGAAGTCTCTCTCCAATTTGTCCACATCCTTTCTATAGTGGGGGGTCCAAAACTGGACACAGTACTCCAGATGTGGCCTCACCAGTGCAGAATAGAGCGGAATAATTACTTCCTTTGATCTGCTGGCAACACTCCTATGAATACAATCCAGGATGCTGTTAGCCTTCTTGGCAACAAGGGCACACTGCTGACTCATATCCATCTTATTATCTACTGTAACCCCCAGGTCCTTTTCTGCAGGGCTGCTGCTTAGCCAGTCAGTCCCCAGGCCATAACAGTTCATGGGATTCTTACATTCTAAGTGCATGACATTGAACATCTCCTTTGAACCTCATGAGATTTCTTTTGGGCCAATCCTCCAATTTGTCTAGGTCACTCTGAATCCTAGTCCTACCCTCCAGCGTATCTACTACCCTCTGCAGCTTGGTGCCATCAGCAAACTTGCCGAATATGCACTCTATGCCATCTACCAGGTAATTGATGAAGAGATTGAACAAAAATGGCCCCAGGACCAACCCCGGGGCACTCCACTTGATACCAGCTGCCAACTAGACAGGGAGCCATTGATTACTACCCATTGAGCCCGACAATCCAGTTAGCTTCTATCCACCTTACAGTTGTTCATTCAACCCATACCTCCTCAGCTTGCTTGCAAGAATGCTTTGGGAGGCAGTATCAAAAGCCTTGCTAAAGTCAAGGTATGTTACATCCACTTCTTTCCCTGCATCCACAGAACCAGTTCTCATCATAGAAGGCAATCAGGTTGGTCAGACATGACTTGCCACTGGTGAATCCATGCTGATTGTTCCTAATCGCCTTCTTCTCCTCCAAGTGCTTAGAAATATATTTTTGAGGACCTGCTCCATGATTTTTCCAGAAACTGAGGTGAGGCTGACTAGTCTATAGTTACCTGGATCCTCCTTCTTCCCTTTCTTAAAGATGGGCACTATATTTGCCCTTTTCCAGTCATCCGGGGCCTCCCCTGAGCGCCACGAGTTTTTAAAGATAATGACCAGCAGCTCTGCAGTCACATCAGCCACCTCCCTAAGGACCCTCAGATGCATTGCATCTGGCCCCCTAGACTTGTATACATCCAGCTTCTCTAAATAGTCCCTAACCCAGGAGTGGACAAAATATGGCCCATGGCATCCCAGGAGATCCTGCCCATCAGTTCCCCGAGGAAGTCAAAGTCTACTTTTCTGAAGTCCAGGATCCGTACTCTGTTGTTCTCCTTCCTTTTGTCAGGATCCTGAACTCAATCATCTCATGGTCATCTCATGTCCACTTCTACCTCCCCCACCAATTCTTCTCTGTTTGTGAGCAGTAGGTCAAGAAGAGCACTACCCCTAGTTGGTCTTTCCAACACTTGCACCAGGAAGTTTTCTCCAATGCTCTCCAAAAACTTCCTGGATCGCCTGTGCACTGTTGTATTGCCTTCCCAGCAGATGTCAGGGTAACTGAAGTCCCCCATGAGAACCAGGGTCTACAATCTGGAGATTTCCACTAGTTGTCTGAAGAAAGCCTCATCTACCTCATCCTCCTGGTCTGGTGGTCTATAGCAGACACCCACCATGACATCACCCTTGTTGCTCTCTCTTGTAACCTTAGTTTCATACTGGAGCTCTGAGCAGTCATACAGCTTTTTTATATACAGTGCCACTCCTCCTCCTCTTCTCCCATGCCTGTCCTTCCTGAACAGTTTGTACCCATCCATGACAGTGGTCCAGTCATGAGCACAATCTCACCAAGTCTCTGTTATTCCAATTACATCATAGTTCCTCAACTGTGGGAGGACTTGCAATTCTTCCCTGTTTGTTTCCCAGTATAGACTCCTGTGGTGACTAGCCGATTGTCTTACTTTTTCAGGAAGAATGAAGCCTCCCCTGCTGCTGCCTCCTGATTCTGCTTCCTTCAGATCCCCTATGTACCCATTGGGCTTCGAGTAGCTGTTCCTGAGTAGCTCATGAGCGGTTACTCTTATTCTGCCTCTGGTTTCTCTTGGGTACCTTCACTGATCATGCATCTCCTCCCCAAGGAAGCCCCCAATATTCACCCGCCATGTCTAGATGTTCTGTTTAAGAGTGAGAGGTTCCCTCCAGATTGGGACTTGATAGGAGGTATCAGCGGATGTTTCTGGAGCTCTGCCTCCCCTACACCCCTACATCCTTCCCTACA
>NW_005841929.1:2851611-2862448 GCF_000455745.1 Alligator sinensis | reverse complement strand
CCCCATGTACCAACCTGCTGGATTTGCCTGGATGTTAGTCTGACTGAGCATGTCAGGTGCCGGGCCTCATGGCGAGATCCTGATATGGGCTTTGAGTGTAGCAATCTGACCACAGTGTCGGGTTGCACACTGTGTATTGCACTTAAGTCCCTTCCTCTGGGTCTGGCCTAAGGGACCAGCGATACTCCTAGCGGTCCTGCTTATTGTTAGGAACTGCGGGCCTTCTGGCTCCTAGGCTGCCTGATAAGCTTTAAATGTCCTCACCTGGAGTCCCTGAGGGCCCCTGATCCCTTGGCTACAGCGTGTAGGTTATGGCCTCTCTCCGGCCTCAGGGATGATGCAAAATACAAAAAAGAAAACTCCAATGAAAGCTTCAGGGAGGGAGTGCTCCTTCTGCCTGCTTACATGTCCTGCATGCTGCATAGAGGTCCGTCCCCAGCATCCGTCCCTGCTCAGTCACCAAGTGCCACCCTGCTGTGGGAGAGATCCCTCTTCAGGACCCTGTCCTGGGTCCCTGTCCCCTTTTGAGACTCTGTATCTGGTCCCGGCATGGAGGCATGTCTGGCCATGCTGGCTGGAGCACACAGCTGCCTCCCAGCTGTTACTCCCTAGCTTCCCTCTCACAGCTGGCTTTTATTGGAGGCAGCTGGCATGTCCTGGCGATGTCACTGTCCCACGCTGGTTCCAGCCCCACTAGTAAGCAGCTGTTGAACTGCACAGGTGGTTTCTGTAGCTGCCATCATTCTCCACGCCTGCAGCAGGTAAGTTTTTTTTCTGCTTCAGGACTGGCAGTATTATTAATGCCCACATGGATGAGCAACATGGGGTAGTAGTTAGAGGGTCATATTAGTCTTGGTAATCCTTCAGTGACATCTCGGATCTGGGGTCCAGGGAAGCAGCAGATCTCCCAGGATAACAGGTCAGGCTGGCAGATGGATCCCTCCTTCCCCCACAGATGGATCCCCCTCCAACCACCACCACCCATTGCTGCTTCTTCATGGCAGTGTTCTTGATCCTAGTTTTTGGGGGATTCCTGCCCTTGCCTCTACCACCAATGGAACGCGCTCCTGATCTTCTGTTGCTAGCACTCCATATCTGTTCTCCAGGCAAACCACTGCACATGGGGATGACGACTTCTTGCTGCCAAAAGATATCTGGTCCCCACATGGATAAGAAAATATAAACATAGTTACTCTTCATTTTTACTCATATTACTGTTCAGTGTGTTCCTCCCTTTTTCTGTCCCACCTTCTTCCATATATTTTTTCCTAAGAATGTCATAAAGGGGAAAGGTAGTAATTTAATTATGCTACTGTTTTCTCATATACAACATGCCCATAAATAAAATATGCATCTTTTTTTATGAGAGACAGATGGAGGAAAAAAAAGATCTTTCCTTGAAAATACTGGTAAGTGGCAGTAACTGAGTAGCAGCTGCAGCACCATGAATCTCTGCCTGGGAGGTGAAAGGGGAAATGGTGGATGGAAGTGTCCATAGCCAACAACTAGGGAAACTGCTGTTACCGTATTTCCCACTTAATAACCCACTCCAATTTCCAGGAGTTGAATTTTGCAAATAAAGGAGTGTGTGTGTGTTGTATGAGAGAAAATATGGGAATATATAAAGTGCTGTGAGTGAGCTAAAGTTGTTTTGCATATAACTTAGCTAATACAACCTAAAAATAAACAAATCAAAGCTTAGGATACTAACAGTACCACACTCCTTTTTACGAGCAGCATAACTTCCTTATACAGCCAAAAACTACCAAATCTTAACTGTCCTCTGGAAAGGATACAAATTATGCTACCTACCTGCTTTCATGGTTACAATAGTGGTAAGATGTGGGGTCTGTGGGTTTAGGGAGCGGGCATTGTTTGCAGATATAGGTTTTTACTTAATCGCTTTATAGATTTTTCATTGGGAGTGTTACAAATAGAGTCAACTTAATGTTTATGGTGTTCTGCTATATTAATTTTCCAGTTTTTTATATAGAGATTTCAAGTAAGCAATGGCTCCTCTCTTGAAGGTTATCCTGTTCCCTGCTGTACATAGGGCTTTACTATAACATTCCTTATTCAATCCCACACAAAGCAAAGTAAATGTTGAGATTTATATGAAGTGTTGGGAGAAGGATTATGTGTGTGTGTGTGGGGGGGGGGGAGGTTTATACTGTATATAACTGTAGAAATCTAAATCTTGGGAAAAGGGCAAAAGGATGTGGAGAAGCTTGAGAGAGTCCAGAGAAGAGCCACGCGCATGATCAGAGGTCAGGGAAGCAGACCCTACGATGACAGGCTGAGAGCCCTGGGGCTCTTTAGCCTGGAAAAGCGCAGGCTCAGGGGTGATCTGATGGCCACCTACAAGTTTATCAGGGGTGACCACCAGTATCTGGGGGAACGTTTGTTCACCAGAGCGCCCCAAGGGATGACGAGGTCGAATGGTCACAAACTACTACAAGATCGTTTCAGGCTGGACATAAGGAAGAAATTGTTTTCTCTCCAAGGCCCCCAAGGTCTGGAACAGCCTGCCACCAGAGGTGGTTCAAGCGCCTTCATTGAACACCTTCAAGATGAAACTGGATGCTCATCTTGCTGGGATCCTATGACCCCAGCTGACTTCCTGCCCTTTGGGCAGGGGGCTGGACTCAGTGATCTTCCGAGGTCCCTTCCAGCCCTAATGTCTATGAAATCTATGAAATTCCCTCAAATGTTCCCTTTACAAGGATTAGTGGGTAGCAGAACTTCAGAATGGAAGACACAATGGCTGTTTCCTTCATCAGTCTATCTTCAAACACACAGATCAGTATTGGGTTAGACAGGGCTGACACAGGCCAAAGATCCTTCCCACATTTTTGGGGCAGAATTCGCTAAATGATGTTTTACAACCACACTGCAGCAGTACCACTTTTGGAAGTTCTGCTTAACAAAGGGTTTTCCTTAGCTTCTATACTATTTGTAAACTTTATATTTAACAAGTAATGAGTTTGGTGCTTAGCATTGTTTAATTTCTACTTCTAATATATTCTTGTTTACCAAAACAAGTGATAAGCAGACAGTATTCTAAGTATCTGTAAAAATTCAGAAAATCATTTGCTTGGTTCAGAATAGTTAAGAAATATTTTGGGTATAGTCTCTGATACCACCTGAAGCACCCTATTGCTTTCTTAAAGAAAATGTGTCTGTAGTGAAACCATAATTCATTTCCTTCGTATTTTGCATAAAGGTTTATTAGCTTGTGATTTAAGTGAACCATCTGGTCCTGCTGGCACGGTACACTGTCAGACCCAATGCTTTTTCCTTGTAATATGTTACTTGAGGCAGTTAAATTACATATTTAAGTATCAAATCTGGCCTGTGCTTTTTCCATGTCCTAACATCTGGTCTTGGAAGGTTTTTTGCAACCCAAGCAAGGTCACATGGAGCCAAAATGCTTGCCTTTCTTTTATGGTTGTTTCTTTCCTTTTCCTTTGTCCATCTGCCACAGTGTCTTATTGGTAAAAGTGAATGCAGAAATGCATAGTCGTTTTATGATCTCAGTCAGATGAACACAAACATTTAAAGTTAAAATAACTGAAGACCTGAAAGAATTAGCTAAACATTCTCTGAGAGAGTGGTAGAATATGAGGAAGATTGGTCTTTTTTTTTTTACTCCCAAGAGAATTTTTTTTTTTAAATCTTATCCCCAACTTCTTTTTATGTGCTGGCCTTACTCAGCTGGTCAAAAGTGTAGGCTTTATATAACACCCTTTGTGTCTTGAACACACTGGTCCTTCACAGATTATTCCCATGAAGAAATGTAGTGTTCAGGTGATCAAATTCAGCAATTGAATATATATGAAGTTGCCTTGGAGTTTGGCTTGGAAAATAAAGTTTCTGATGGAGTCTCACAACACTAATAGTAAGTGAGTTACTAATACTGGATACTGAGTAACTGTATTCTCCCAGGTGCCATCTCTTTTTATCCTGTCTAGAATATTTGACGTAAAGATTGAGCAAACATGGCTGTGCTTTTGTCCATAGATGTAGGAAGAAAATATTTTATATTAAACTTTAGTTTCCTAATATGGCTATACTATCCTGTAAGTATTCTGTAAACAGGATGCTATTCAGTAGTCTCCCCTGTTCATAATTCCACTGGGTTTGAGAGCCATGAAAGTAGCACTGGCAACTCACTTGAGAAGGAAGTTTGTTAGGTGATTTTTCAAATTACCTCTCAGATCTTTACTTATATGTTAATGGGCAATACCTAATTATCCTCTGGATGTCAAATTACCCCAGTACCAGTTTGAGGGTGGGCTGGAATGAGTTGCTTTATAATTTCTTTTTCATTAAATGCTTATTTTACTGCTATTCTGAACACTGAATTTCTTTTCAATAAGTATCTCCTATTATGTAACTGGATCCCTGAAATCAAGAAAAACAAATCATCAGTAGCATTTAAAGTTATTTCAAAATAAGCAAGCACACCAGACACATAAATAGTGCTTACCATTCCTTCCAGCATGCCTACTGTATATTCAACAGTCAAAATTGCAGCAAAATTGATGAGTCACCAATACACTAATATTCTTTTTTTTGTTTAATTTAAATGACCATAATGAAATGAGCTGTAGGTTTACAGCTCTGTAATTCTGAAATATGGACATATGTATTAAAAATGTATCCATCGCGATTTGGCATAGTTTGTCTTTACTCATCAAAAAAACTCAACATGAAGTAGGTACAGTAAAAACTGGTTCTCTCTGTGCAGAATGGGTAATGGTGAGACAGTTCAGTGAAGTAGTTCATTAGTGACCACTTGCATTGCACTTGTCAGAAGCATGACTAAGGGACCCATGCTTCCATAAGGACAGCAGTTTAGCAAGAGCATACAATTAAGAGAATTACTAGATGCAAAAAAAACACGCCCAAAAATTCAGCAGATGACAGCCCACAAAGTATTTTATCCTTTCCTGAAGTTTAGATTTTGCCACCCATCAAAAGGAGCCTTGGCCTATATATTAGCTGCTGGCATCAGTGTGTCCTGTTAATAACTCAAATTTGTCATGCTGCTGGTTTGGAGGATAGCTGGGACTGGAATAGTGGATGCCAAAATCCTTTTCCCCCTAATTAGGAAAAAGTCTGTTGCCACAAGGGTTACATCTTGGCAAGCAGCCAACTGACACAAGCCCTTGTGTTTGTTGCAGTTGGCTGGGCCCTTGTTTAATTGAGGTTACTGTTTGTTACAAAACAGATGGTTTTAGGGTTGGTGTGTCCCCTCCCCCGCCCCAAATTAAAAAGAAACTGTTTACACAGATGTTCTGATCATGGAACCATTGCAAGAAAGTAGAAGTGACTGATACACTCCACACCTTGGCTTCCCCATTGTGCTTTTACCGCTTTTCCCCTGGCTATCTTCAGTTTTCTTTCTGATGCTTGTTTCTATGTTTTGCACCGACTTACGAACTTTTTGTTTCAATTGCAACTTTTTTTGCTTTATTTTTTATTCCATTCTATGGAATGTTTCTCTTTCTGGTTTCAAGACACAATATTTGCTCTGTTTTGCACTCAAAGAATATGCCACCACAGATTGGAAAAGCATGTTTTGGATAGAGAAATGGCAATTTTATGTATCCTAGCCAGCTTAAAATGAATTTCATTTTTAGTTGTGTGTCATTCAAGGTCTCCTTCATACTCTTGATCTCTGGACAAATTCATTTCTGTATATCTTGAGCTAGGAGCTGTAGTGTTTGTTATTTGGAAATCAGATTTATAACATAATTGTAAAAACATTTTTAGTGAAAAATGAAACCTTTATTTTTAAAACTATATTGTTTCTTAATTTGATATAGTTGGAAATTGAATGTGGTTTTTGTAGTCAAATATATTAATGTCAATAGATATGATACTCTTCAGTAGTGGATCTATTCACCTGTTGTGTTACATAATTTACCCTGTAAAAACATGTAAGTGGAAATTGAGCTTAGTGTAATTTTAAAAATCTATTTTGGGAGTGTGACTGGGCAGTTGCTGGTCGTGTGGCAATAGAGTTTTTTCAGGTTTGTTACATACAGGTGATATGGTTTGTACTTTTACCACTAAAGCACATTCTAAAATACTTGTATCATTCTTTGCTGAGCTGTCTGAATGTTTTTGTATGACCAACTTAAAGTATCTTTTTACAAGAAGTACCAACCACCTGAGATTATAGCAAAATTATTAACAATATCTGGTGAATTTCTAATTTTAGGATATGTCTGCATTTGAATGTCTGCTGTTTTTTAATGCTTGGTAGATAATACAATTGTAAATTCTAATCTAGTGTGCACACAGTTGTTTCTAGTGTAGCATATGGTAAAACATGAGTATGAACAAATGGACAAACATCTGTGTAATGTCTACCCTAAAATACATAAACATGCTAGTTCTGAATCCCAGTATTTCTCACAATATCAAACATCATTTAAAGCATACACAAGACACTGCCATCCCTGAACATCCTGGGTTACTCTTTGTACGTCTCCTATATTGTCAAGTACTAAATGTTCTCCAGAAGACTTCTCAATGGAAGAATTTTTACAGGTTAAACCTTTATGTGCTCCTCCAACTGCTCAATGGCACACTTGCTATGGCAGGTGTTCTGGCTTCATTCTTAACACATCCAAGATATTTCCATCACCTTTTCTAGGTAATTTTAGAGAAAGAAGGTTTCTGTATTCTCTGACATAATACTGCATTTGTCATCAATTAATTCTATTTAATACTTAGTCTTTACTAGACTGTTGCATTTGTGGTAGAGTGCAAAGGCATATGCATTCTACAGTAGTCTCAATTACAGGTTTCCCTTGCTTTATGCAGATTCTGTATGTGTGAATTCGCTCTTATATGATGACCCTTTTTATACCAAAATTTCGTTATGTGAGAGGTAAATTCACTCTTATGTGAGCGGTGTAGTGGAAGCCCACAGTCAGCTGCTTTGTGCGGTGCATTGTGGGAGTGACACACATCAAAATATAGTCACCTGTGTGGATCTGTGCTCTTCACTCGTTGTCTGTGACATGTTTCTGGAGTTCCCATTCCCATTATGATAGTGCCCTGTGCTTGTGTGTACCTGAATTGTCTTGTAAAAGTGGTAGAAATAGGTCTGGGGGTCAGTGCAGTCGAGGTCTTGGAACATATCCCTATTTGTTACATTGTAAAGTGGGTTCCCTTTATGCGAATTCAAGTTATGTGCCGTTTTCCAGGAATGCATGTACAGCATAAAACGAGGGAAACGTATATTCAAATACCATGTGTCTGAACTATTCAGTTATTTAACTACAGGACACATTATCAGCCTGTGGTACAAGTGAGAACAATGGCAACTAAAAGAACTGTTTTAGTGATTGGGGAAAAAAAATAAACCTAAAACAGGGCAAACTTGTTACTAAACTTGTTTTAGAGTATAGCACTGGATTATGTTAATTTTATTCATGTTTCATTAACTAAACAATTCAATTTCACAAACAGGTTTTGGTCCCAAGTAGTTTGGATAATTATTGCCCTACTATATTTATACCTGTGATGGATTTCCATATGTTAAGGTGAAAATAACATGAATTGAAGATTAAATGGTATATTTTCAGTGACCAAATTGTTAGTGTGTTAATTAATACATGTTAATACATGACCAAAAAGTCAAATGGAGATAAATTTTATATTGTACATGTTACTTCCATATTTACTCAAATAGAAGATGACCCTGTTTATAAGATGACTCCCCAGTAATTAGATTCTTTGTATGGAAAATTTATACATTTGTTATCACTTTCCAGGTATAGAATCTAATTACTGGAGGTTGCCTTTTGTTTGTCCCCTCCCATGACTACAGTAGGTAAAAGGAAAACTGAGGGGTCAGGTAACCCCTGACTGGAACCAGGTGTTCTTGCCATGAGTCCTGGGATCCTCCAAAAATTTATATGCAGATCAGGTCTGGTCTGGCTTCACCTTGTGGAGGGTGGAGCCACACTAATCATATATGACAGGCTGAGAGAGGGCTTCTGGGTGAACTTCTGGGGCCCCATTTGGTGATGTTTGCCAGGCATTTAAGGCTGGTGAAGAAACAGGAATGATTGGAAATAGAAACAAAAGGCACAGCTCAGCTGTGGTAATGGAGAGGAAGTCAAAATGTAAGCAGTGTAATGATCCACCATGTCTTGAAAAAGTTGGCGCTGAGGGGGAGTGCACTCAATGGGCATCCAGATATAGTTTATTCAGATGGGGTGCACTAACCTATTCTCATGATAGGTTCCCATCAGCATGTTTTGCCCAGTATGGGCTATGTGTTTTATAGCCATGCTTAGTGTTGGCTGCTTTTAATCAACTTAATAGTTGGTTTCTGTTACGGAGCACATGCTGCTTTTGGCAGCAGTTTAATGACAAACAATGTATTTAGTGTTTCCTTGTATGTGAATGTAAGGCAAGGACCTTTACCCTATGCTGATTGGAGAAAAAAACCCTGTCTTGTATTCAAGTAAATACGGTACTTCCTTCTCTCTATATCCCTGTCACACATATGCCAGAAGTATAAGATATTAATGGCACCAATTCATTAGTTATGGTGTCTAGTAATTTTCTGTTCATCATGTCGTACTCTTTTCTTTCTGTCTTCTCCAACTTCCCCATCTTAGGTAGAGGAATTGATGATGGCTATGGAGAAGGTTAAGCAAGAGCTGGAGTCTATGAAAGCAAAACTTTCTTCTACTCAGCAGTCTTTGGCTGAGAAGGAAACTCATTTGACCAACCTGCGAGCAGAAAGGAGGAAACATTTGGAGGAAGTCCTGGAGATGAAGTTAGTATTTCTTTCCATTTTAGATCTGTTATTCTAGCATCCTTTCACTGCTCTTTCATTGCTGCTTTTTGGTGAACCAGAAACCATTATTCTGTTTGCTTATTGATGGAAAGTTGCATCTCTATATACTTTCTCAAAACTCTAAAAGAATCATGGACCATGAGCTATGCATATTTAAAAAAAATGGAATAAATGGAGTATTTTGTATTACTACTTAAATACTATTTCTTTCCCTCACCCCTCAATCATCCACTTTCTTCACATTGATTGATTTGCATTTTATTGGTATCCAAAAGTGCTAAATAAGGGATTTATTGTGTAGTGTTCTTCCTAGACCATGTGGTCCTGCTTTATACATCATATCATTTTCTTTAAGGCAAGGCACAAATAAGTATAGCAAATAAGAGGAAGGAAGGGAGGGAAAGGTACAAAATAATAGTAACATAGTAATAATGTCCTGAATGAAAGTGCAGATGTCTTCAGTGCCAGCTGATGATTTTTCCTAAGATCATGACTGATTTATTAGCATTATTGGAATTAAGTTTGAACTTCTATATCAATCATGTTTTTCTCTCCTACCTATGTACAAGGAGTCTTGAATACAACCAAGCATTGAGGAGGTGGGGTAAGGTGGAGAATTTGACTTCTGAGACTTAAGTACTTCCTAATTTCTGACCATCCATTATAGATAAATAGCTATCCTTAGTTTAGGGAGACGTGGATCCATTTAGTTCAGTGATGGATAGGACTGCCAGCAGTTCATTAGAAACACTTTCAGTTGTTTAGCCAGCCCTGAAGAGAGAGAACATTTTTATTGGCAGGGCTAGCAGTGGCTCCTCCACTGTGGTTTTGTGAGCCATTATTTATTTATTCAACTTTTCTATGTTAACCTCTTTCCTTTTTGAAAAAAAAAATGATAGAAAAACAGCTGTTACAGAATGGAAAGAGAAGTGGCTCAAGTTTAAAACCCTAAGTTAAGAGAGCAGTGTAAACTGGTTCAAGCTCCCCAGGTTCATACCTAGCTACCTAATACAGTCTCAAGCTCCCCAGCTTTATATCCAGCTACCTAACACAATCGGAGCTGGACCTGGCACAGAGACATTAGAAGACTGCAGCCTTAGAAACCACACATTTTATTTTTAATAAAAAAAATTATTGAGCTATAAATTTGACTGCCTTGAGAGTTGGTGTATTGGGGGATGGGAAGAATAGCTCTTAAGTTGATGTGGGAGTCCAAAGCAACTTGAGATATATCCCATATCCAATCATCTGGCAGCCCTCTGCTGCCAAACTGCTGTTCCAAACCTTCACATTAAAATATATACATCTTATGCAATATATCCTGAAATGTATTTGGAATCAGGTAGCTCAAGAATCTTCAGCATAACCACTCTTTTTAAAAATGATAACCTATCTTAACTAGTTATTGTTAGAAAGTGATTGTGCTGAAATTGAATCTCAAGACCTAAATATACTGGTAGATCCATTGTGACCTAAGAAGGAAGAAGAGTAGTAGAGAAAGGTATTGCTGTCAGCACATAGATGGACAGGTGGAAAAAGCATTAAATTTGTACATTTAATTAGTTTAATATGTTCTAGGCATAGTTTGGCCTCCTTTACAGTTTTGTGAAGCTGATACAGGCATTCAAACTTTAATAAATTGGACAGCATCCTCCCCATGAGCCTCTGTTGTAAACTAGTCTTTGTAGCAGTTTCTCAGTTCACTAAAGAACACTAGAGGTGCACCAATACATTGATCCGATATTGGATTGGTCCCAATACTTATTGGATTGGTACCAATGAATGCCCGTGCTGCACACAGCCACAGTGTAGCACTCAGGCAGTGAGGAGCAGAGCTGGCAGCATGGAGAGCTGCCTCCAGCTGGTAAGTCTGGTGTGGTGGAAGGGGAGGGGGGAGGGAAGGGGTGGCGGGGTGTAGATCAGTGTCCCCCATGGTGAGGGAGGGGGCAGGGACAGGTGCTGTCCAGCCAGGGTGGGTGCAGGATGGAGGCATGGCTCATGGGGAGG
>NW_005841929.1:2841349-2851149 GCF_000455745.1 Alligator sinensis | reverse complement strand
CTCACCACAGGGGGCATTGATCTTCCCCTCCCACACCCCTTCCCACCCCCCTCCCCTGCCACCACACCAGACTTACCAGCTGGAGGCAGCCGTGTCGGAAATCAGATCAGTATTGGCTGATATGCCTCCTTAAAATATCAGCTATTGGTATCGGCCCCAAAAATCTCTATCAGTGCACCCCTAAGTAATACCTCACATTTCATAGATTTCATAGACATTAGAGGCTGGAAGGGACCTCATGAGATCATTGGATCCAGCCCCCCTGCCATAAGCAGGAAGTCAGCTGGGATCAAGTGACACCAGCAAGAAATATATCCACCTGTTTTTTGAAAGAGTCCAGAGTAGGTGCTTGCACCACCCTGGGGGGAGTTTGTTCCAGATCCTGGACACTCGCACTATAAAGAACTTTTTTCTTATGTCTAGTCTAAAATGGCCTTCCTGGAGTTTATGGCCGTTAGACCTTGTTGAAACGAGCACAGTCTATCCTGCTCAACCTTTGCGATTCAGGTTTTTTAAAAGCAGCCTCTTCTGCTCTTTTCAAGTGATGCAAAAATTTTTATTTTAATACTAGCGAATTGCCCATCAAGAATGACGGATGAATTTCAAATACAAAAACAAACAGATTTTACTTTTTATATTTATAAAATATTTAAAAAATTATTAAATAAATTAAATATTACAAAACTTAAATAAAATAGGCTGAGCATTTGAAGATACCAATCCCTTCTTGCACTTACTCTTGTCCAGTGGGCTGGAGGCAGACCCACCCATGCTGCTGCCTGGTCACCACCTGCACGCCTCTTTGCTGGGCAGGTGAGCTCCGTACCTTGCAACAGCTGCCAACGCCCCGGGGCTTCTTCTGTGCCGCCCCTGAGTGCCTCCTTTCCGGCTTGGGACAGAGCCGCCGCTGCTTGCTCACTGCCTTGCGCCTCTGCCCGGCTCCCCCTTTTCTTAGCTGGCCCTTCCCCCTGCCCTCCCCTCTGTGCTGCGCTCACCCCAGGCACCTCCTTCCCTGCTCGGGACAAGGCCACCACTGCTCTCCCGCTGCCTCGTGCCTCTGCCCAGCTCCCACTTTTCCGCAGCTGGCCCTTCCCTCTGACCTCCCTGCTGCATCAAGCTCCCAGCACCCTCCCAGGAGGAGCTCAGTAGAAACAGCCCTGGCCCCTAACTTTTTTCCTAACTCTGGAAGTTGGGATCTTCCTGACATGGTCAATAAACAAATGGTAAGGTTGAGTGAAGAAATGTATCTGAAGACACAGATGTTTTCTCTCTTACAGTTTTCAAGATATTCTCATTTAAAGAGCGTTGCAGAAAGACAGACACACAGACAGATGGACTAAGCCCTTTATATGTATAGATCATATTTTGTTCTACTTCAGCTCAAAAATACCTTTGAAAGAATATAGTCAATGTTATATAATAATCCTTCTGGTATCACTCATCCTTAAGTGAAAACTATAGCTGTTTGCCAGTTGCATAAGGATTCAATCAATATTTGTAAATACAGGTTAAAGGACAGTATTTATCGTACATATAGATGACATCAAATTTAATTCTGGACTATAATAGTGACTGTCTTCTTAATACAAAGGCTAGGTATGATAGACATTCAGTTACAAAAATAAAATGTACTTAGAAGACTGCTACTCAGAGTAGAATATGTGTTTATTTATAGACTGTAGTATGTCTGACTAGGTCACTTCACACTATTGAGGGAATAATTTGCCTATTAAAATAGACATCTATCATAGGTGTGAGCTGCTCCAAAGAAGGAATTTCAGTCCCTGAAGAAAATGATCTCTCATATAGCTTGTCAGAGTCTGGTATTTACCTGTTGTTTAAAATAATCTTTTCACTGTAAAAAAAAAATAGAAGTTGGTAATTATCCCTTAATTTACGTTGCTAAATATTTTCTAATATAAAAAATATTAATTACTTGCTTTGAGGCTTTTTCTCCTTTAGTGCGGGGGTGGGGGGACTGGTTAGTTTTGTATTGGTATTGGGGTTTCTTTTTTATTCCCCCTAGAAGCTCTAACACTTGCATTGTATGCATCTGGTCTTTTTAAGTTTGGCAGGAAGAAAATTCAGTGTACGGAGGAATCCCTGGGTTTTTTTGTCCCATGAAATTCTACTTGGGCTTAGCTGAGTTTATAAACTGTTGAAAATCACTCGTTTCCCTTCTTTTACTTGTGTTGTCAGCAATATTTTGGAAGCATGCAAAAATAACTGAGCACAAACATTCTCATCTGAGGCCAGAATTATGCCAATGTCAAAGCTGCACCAGCAGACATTTCGCTGAAAACCCTAAAAGTAGAGATCCTGGCTCCATTTGAGTTAGGGATTTTTTTTTTGAGGGAGGTCTACAGCAGTGGGGGAGGTGGCGGGGAAGGCAGTGGAGAAATTGTTAAGGCATCGAGCTGTCCTGGAATAGCCCCAGGGTCCTATTTTCTCTTCCCCCTTCTTTGGAACATTAGCATTACCATGTGCATGTCCAGCTATCAGACTCAAAGACAGGCTCTCAGGGGCAAGAGGGGAGGAGGGGTGAGGGCGGAAGCAGCCCCTATCATTCCCTAACTAGAGAATGAGGAGACCTCATAGCACTGCAGGAATGGGGCTATGAACGTGTGTGCCTCCTTAGCACTCTATTTTTGTAGCACTACAAAGTATTGAGAAGCTCTGTAGGACTTCAAATGAACACGTGTCCATAGCTTGTGCTGAAGTGCCAAAACCTTCAGATGAAGCTGATGAAACCTGATGTTGATGCACTGCAGTGCAACCATTAAAGTTACTAATAACAGAATTTGTTTTTATCTTTTTTCTTTAAAAATTACCAAAAGATGCAGAAAACTAAATACCATTATCTAGGTTTCAAAATAAAGTACTCAGAAGTTAGGAAATGCCAATATTTAGGTTACTAATTCAATATTGGTACCATAGGATCATAGGAAAGTAGGGCTGGAGGGATCTCATGAGGTTATCTAGTCTAGCCCCCTGCTCACAGGAGAATTATCCCTCACTGGACCATCCACCTTCCAAGGAAGTTTCAAGAGCATGGTCAAGCATTGGAATAGGGTACCTAGAGGAACTCTGGAATCTTCATCCTCAGAAGTTTTCAAGAGCAGGTGAGACAGACACTTGGCTGGGATGGTTTAGTCAGGGATGATTCTGCCTTGGGCAGGGGGCAAGACTAAATGACCTCATGAGGTCCCTTCCAGCCCTGCTTTCCTCTGAGTGCTATTAAAACCTCTGCTATTTATCTTTATGAAAACCTCTGCTTTCTTATCACAAAAAAGCCTTGCCTCTCAAGAGCAGGTTAGACAGATATTTAACTGGGATGGTTTAGTTAGGGATAATCCTGCCCTGAGCAGCAGGCAGGGCTAGATGACCTCATGAGGTTTCGCCAACCCTACTTCCCTATGATTACTATGATACCACTATTGAATTAGTCCTGGATCCATTTAACAATCAGTTGATCATTAGTCAGCAACGACTGTACCAGGGCCAATTCAAGCCCCAGTGTGATCTCAGATCCAACTGACAATCAGCTGCTTGTCAGCCAGTGGGGACCACACCAGGTCCATTGGGGACCCTATTGCAGTCCTGACCCTGCCACACATTCAATTTAAGGCATAATGCAAACCAGCCACAGAATGATTACACATTTTTATGTAATACTTTTGTGGCTGGTTGCACTTTTTGTGACTCCATTAATTCCCTGAACATGTGGCAGAGTTACTGTTTAAGACATGATTAACAAACTGATCATGTTGTAAGTGTAACATCTGCTAGGGGTCTTAGAGACTAACTAGTTGGGAGAGGGATGAGGTTTCTTAGGCAACAGCCTATTTCATCAGTGCCACCCTGCCCTACCTTCTGCCTGACTTCAGACTAACACAGCTATCACTTCTCTGCTTATAATCAGGTGATGTAAGATATTAGACCTTATTAACTTTTCAAGTAGGTAAGGTGTTCATCTGGTAGCAGGATGTTCTGCCAGCCATCAAGCACTTGTCAGCTGCTCAAAATCTGCATTCTGATTTAACTTTCATAGAAATGAAAGAATGAGTTTGCTTGCTATGATGGTTACTATAGAAATTATTCATTGTGCCTATACATACCATTCCTCCAGAATAATAGAAGAGTGAGATTCTTTAGTGAAGGAGAGATTTCAAGCTTTCTGCATGTGTAAACAGTTTGCTAGCAAGCACACTAGAATGTGGTTAGTTCAACTTCACCACCTGTACCACAGGGCAGTATTGTTCTAACTTGTCACCTACTATGTGTGACTTATTATGGCAAGCATAATTCCTCCCCCAATCCAATATACTGTACTATATATTGTACAGGTTACCTGGCACTCAGAGCAATGGAAGCCATTACTCCCCCTGTAGTTATTTTGTTTAATTTTAAAATAAGGCTGAATCCCACAGGGGGCAGTGCATGTCTGTAGAAACTACTGATTTAGGGTAGACTTGACTAAATACATCTGCATGTATGCATCTGTCCTTGCTTTTCCTCTAAGGCTCATATTTCTGATTGAAAAACTCTCCTGAGGGGAGAGCACAGAGTGAAAAAAACAGATAAAGGACAGCCACTACTCTTATTTTATCCCCTTTGATTTTCTAGCCTAAATACTCATATTTTGGAGGGCAGGCTAAAAATTATTAACTGTTTTGTTAGGTGTCGACACCTGACCTGTAAAATTTTCAATTGCAAGCCTTTGAAAGATGAAAACATGTCCATTTTATATGGCATAAAATAAAAAAATGAGGTCAAATTAGTGGGAGCTGATTATCAAAATGTTGCCCGTCATGGAATGAATGTCACAGAATCACCTAGAAAACAAAGAATATACATAGAATAGTACTTCTGTTTATATAGATTTATACATCTTCTAGCATTAAGAATCCCTGAAAATCACTTTTGCAACCCAAAAAGCAGGGTTGCACAATATTCCGCTTTTTTCAATTCTTATCACTGTAGTGAAGCTTGTTTAAAGAAATATTTTTTGAAAACCACATCTACATTTTATCCTTACGCTTTTGGGTGTTCTGAAATTGCCAGCTTCACTGAACTGAGTCTTGAGGGAAAAAAAGAACACCTTGTTATGATCTTTCCTATTTTGACAAGTGAGAATTGAAGGCTATTTTGCATTGCTTCCCTGAATTTTCTGTTGTTAGGATGAACCTTCAAGCACCTGTTGTAAGGTGCTCAGTAAGTGTCATCATCAGAGACAGTCTGCATCATCTTAAAATAAGCAGGATGATATTTAATTTAACAAAAAGCTCTTTTGGTCAAATGGTCCAACTTAATCCAATTTAATTGTAAGTTTGTTGTTCGTGTGAACTTGTGTGTCAAACATTTTACAGGAAAGGTGAACTGTGAAGTTATTAAGTGGGATTTTTAATGAATGAATCATGCATGAGTAAGGCGTTCTACATCTGCACAGATAGAAAGAGGGTACTTGTATTAATCACATTCCTCTTTAGCATCCAGAAGTTGTGCATGTCTTATGCAGATAGTTTGTTTTTACAGTTCACCTTCCTTAAAAAGTTGCAAGGCTTCTTCAGATATTAAAATCCTGGCACCGCAGCTCAGAGTTCCATTCCATCTCACGATAAACACCTCCATATCTCATTATATTTTGAACTGCGTGGTCCCTGAGAACAGCCTTATAGAGAGAATGTACTGTACTATCTAAATGAGCCATAACAGGCTTGGGAGCAAGACCAACTGCTGAAAAATGCACCAGGTGGTGTTAAAGGGGTTTGTTCCACTCAGTAATTGCTAGGACTGTTAATGTTGTAGGAGGAGCTGGGAAAGGAGGTTCTTTCAGCCGTTAACTTCCTGAGAATGTAGTTACACTGTGCTCTTGTTTCCATGCTATACCACTGGAGATTTTTTTTTTTCCCCCCTTCTGGATTTGTTTTCCAGGGGCTGAATTCAGTGTGACTGATCCCTTCAGTAGCTCTTGGACCAAGATTTCTAGAAAGGCAGCACAAGGAAACCAGACTAATTCTAGTTGCAATGTGAAAAACTGCAGAACCACACTGTTGAGAATCAAGGCTTTGTTATCACATTTTAATCTTTAATCTACATAAATATTGTAAACTAGGAAAAAGGACTCTGGTTGAGAATCATCTCAGCTAGAACGGATGACTGTATTTTAGTCTGGTCTTTCCAACTTTAGTGGTCATTTTTCCTTTCATTATATTCTAGCAGGCATGTAGAAATTCCCTTGAAAATCAGCATCTGCTGAAAAGCATTTGTATGTATGCATACAAACCACTGGAATATTGTTTTTCATTGTTCCTGAAGGCTTACATAATGCTACGTGAGTGAGTAAATACCCCTCTTCTCTACTACCTGCTAAATCATGTGTGCAGATAAGCTTTAGAGCACATACAAGCACAGGGTAACATTGGGATATCATTAGTGCCCTATCTCTGTCAGAGCAGAGTTGTTTCCATAAATCTTTGCTTTTTTCAGATCCTGTGCACTGATTACCTAGAAGAAAGAGAGAAATCAGTTTATTTCTAGAGATGGTTAGTCTGGTCAGTTTATGTTGATTGCCAAAGAAATGGGTGAAGAGGTAGTTTTATTCTGATCGGCATTATATAAAATAGGTTGTGAGGTAGACTGAAGTCGGACAAACTGTTGTCTCCTCCTTGTTATCTCTAAATATTCAACTTTAGCTCAGAATATTCTTCTCCTGTTACACTCTTCTAGTATCTGTAATCAGACAAAAGCACCAGTGATGTATGGAGTAAGGCTTTGTTTGTTCAAGAGTGTCCTCAGATGTATATTAATCCTCGCTTTCCACCCTCTTTGTCATTACAACAGGATTAGCAGAGTAGTCTTCCATTAGTACCCTGTTTTCCCTGTGTACACATGCACAAAACATCCCTGTTGGATATGTTTAGTTTTAAGAGTACAATGTGCAGAAGTTATTTTTGGCTCTCTAATGGCACTGGTACATTCTGTAAGCTGGACATTTGTCACATTCGTGACCACTGTTGCCATCCAGAATTCAGCCATAATACTTTGGGGGCTTCTAGGAGTGTTGCTAGGCTAAAGCAAACCAAGCACTTTTGACTTTCTGTTGAAGTCAGAAGAATTGTGAGTTCCTCAGGGTGCTTTTTCCCGTTTTTTTTTTATAAATGCGAACTGTAAATACTGGTGCATATAAATCAACTCTGACCGTGCTGCATATTTCATTAAATACAGCCAAACTGTGGGTTAATAAGAGTTCCAAGTGAAAATATTATGGTATCTCATTGCACATATTGTAGATTTAATGTAGTGTGAACAATAGTAGCCTCGAGCCATTGTAAATCCCATCCGGACATCGTCAACATGGCTCAAAATACATGCAGGGAAATCCCAAAGGTTGTATGTGCTCATATGGCCTCTGTGCATATGTAAGTCATTCTTTCATTATTTTTAAAAATAGAAATGTGGCTTTTGGAGGGAGGGGGGAATAAGGAGGAGCCTAATACCATATGATTTTTGGAGCTGATCTGAAATTCCTTTTTCCAGAGCAGTAGGGTCACTTCAGATTAATTGTAGGAATAACCTCTGAGCCAAGTGGCTGGTTCCCTTGGATTTTGAAGGATAAGTTCTGGCAACTTTGACAGCAGGTGGAATGGCTGAAGTGTTGGGGAAATGGGAGAAAACTGCCAAAAAGTTCTTGCTTCCCATTTTTAACAGAAAAAGGCAACATTAGACTGAGTTTTGTTAAAACAAAAAAAGTGAACAACCTGCAGGTGTGTGGAATATCTGAAAATTGGTCTCTTATCTTTTTCTTAGTATTTTGAAGTGAAATGGCTCTATCTAAAGGCAGGTGCCAGAGATGAAACCAGATTATCCAGGAATCCTAAGAGAACACATTAAACACAGTAAAACATCATCCTCCAAAATAAATAGACCTCACTGCTTGCAAGATTTGAAACACAGTTCCTTCTTAAGAAATGCATCTAAAGCAAAACTAAGGATGTTATTTTCCTGATCTGTTCGGCATTGATGAGGCCGAAGCTGGAGTACTGCGTCCAGTTCCGGGCGCCACACTTCAAGAAGGATGTGGAGAAGCTTGAGAGCTTACGAATATATCAGGGGTGAGCATCAGGGGCTAGGCGAACAACTATTCACCAAAGTATACCAGGGGAAAATCAGGAGTAATGGTCATAAACTCCTAGAAGAAGGGTTCAGACCGGATATGAGGAAAATGTTCTTCATGGTTTGTGTGACCAGACTCTGGAATAGATTTCCAGCAGGGGTGGTGCAAGCACCTACCCTGGAGATCTTCAGAAGGAAACTGGGTGCACACCTTGCTGGGGTTGTTTGACCCCAGCAGTCTTTCCTGCCCAGAGCAGGGGAACTGGACCCAATGGTCCCTTCCAGACCTAAACTTCTGTGAATCTTCCCCTCCATTCAGTTAATAAACATTAGAATAGAACACAAATTGCAGAAGTAGGGAGATATGATCTTTCATACTGGCTATTGGTAGAGGCAAGATAACAGATCAACTTTTGGATATAGTGGAACTGCCCCTATATTCCTAAATCTGGGTTTTTGATTAATTCTTCTACTACTGTTGAGCTGCAGCTTCCTTTTCCATAAACCAATATCTTAATATGTTCCTACCTTGTAGTTTACAGATGTATTGTATAGAATCTTTATCTAGACTTCATGTTAAGCCATTTTAGCTTGGTCCCAGCAAAACTAGTAAAACTTTTTGAGCCACTTAACTGATAGATTATAAAACCAGAATAGATCACTATGATTTTTAATCGTACTTCCTTTATATCACAGGCTATAGGACTTCCATGAATTAATACCAGTTTGAATTAGACTAGAGCATACCTTTTAGAAAAGCATCTGGTCTTGATTTAAATATTGTTCTGATGGGTATCATCTTCTTCCTATTAACACTAACTTTTGTTTATACAGGGCTTGTCTACACATGCAATTACAGCACCTGAATAAACTATGGAGCTTATTGTTTGAATGTGCGCCCAGGAACATTTTACTCCAGATCGTTAGGCACAGTACATGGAACACGGGCAGAGCAGCCCAGCCTGTCACGGGGCCCCAGGGGTCAGCCTGCCAGTCTGGGGCTGCTCCCTGCCCTGGGTCAGTGTGCTGCAGAGAGGCTGGCTGGGGTATGAGGGAGCATCAGTCCAGGGCTAGCCAGCAGACAGCCCTGACATTGAAGCACCCTTGTGCTCTAGCCAACTGGGCAGCATCTATACATGCACTGCTGCAGAATTTTTTTTAGTCTGCATCAGGATAGTACTTGTATTTATAAGTACAATCCTGCTGCAGAGTAAACTAGTTTACTCCAGCCTAATAGGAGCACATGTATAGACACCAAGATGTTTACTGTGTAGCTGATTAGTCAACTGTGCGGTAAATATCTCATGTAGATGCACCCACAGTTACTGAAATAGTATCTGATCTATTTGGTATATAGTTTGTTTAAGGTATGTCCTTTTTGGGTGAGCAGTCTAAATTGCATAATATTTTGCTTCTAGACATGTGAAGAGCATACCACTACAGGTGCAACCAGTTTCCTCGCTGGTCATTATTGTAGTAGATCTTTAAAGTAAATGTAGTTTTCATGGTCTTTTATAGAGTGCTGGAGCCTTTTTTTTTTGTTGCTGTTTTCAGGATGCCTTCTGTGTCCTTGGGCTAGCACAGGTGTTTTCAACCTCTTTGGGTCAGTATACCCTTGGCAGCTGGTTGAGAAGGCAGGAGTCTTCCGGCAGCCAGACAAGTTGGGGGGTCCCTCCAGTGGCTGA
>NW_005841929.1:2829100-2841339 GCF_000455745.1 Alligator sinensis | reverse complement strand
GGGGGGGGAAGGGGGGAAAGGGTCTCCCAGCAGCCAGTCAGTGGGTGGGGGGTTCCCCCAGTAGCTGATTGGTGACTGGTAGGAGGGGTCCCACAGCAGCAGCAGAAGTGCCCACTGCCAAATACCCCCTGAGGCCATCAGAAGTACCACCAGTTGAAAACCTCTGGGCTAGCAGGTGTTTCTAGTTAATTATATCATAAGTGTAGCTATTTAATAATAATATTTATACTTTTAGAGACGTTCATCTGAAAACTCCAATTCATTTTATATGAATGGGTAAATATTATCCTGGTTCCACCACGAGAAAACTGAGATCGGAGTGATGAAGTGACTCATCTTCCTAAAACCCCATAGCAACTCAGTGGTGTCAGGAATTGAGTACAAGGGCCCTAGTCATATTACCCAGTCAAACAGGTACATTGCTATCTGTTTCTAATTCTTGGAGTAATTTCTGACCATGCTGATATAGTACAGGTGCTCCAAATAGATCACAGAGGTTATATGTCATAGATCATTGGCCCTCTCTTCTTGTCTTCAACTATAAATTTTGACTATACTAAAATAGTAATTTGGTTTTAAAAATCGTTACTGGTTTTAGACCTTAAAGTGAACATACTGAACATTATCAGCGAGTATAAGTAAAAACTCCTTGGAGAACTCAGATTTCAAATTACAGTGCACGCTACTACCATATAAGTATCTAAACTAATCTATTTGCAGTTTAATACCCCTATGAACATCATGTCTAAAGGTTATATATAATACAGAAAACACTTTCCGGCTTTCCCTGGTATTGCCTGTTTTTGAAAAACATTTTTTCTATTATCTTTGAGCCTTTCTCATTATGCCATCCTTTTGCTTAGAAATAAAATGCTGTTATGACAGAAAGAAGAAAATATGTTAAATAATTGAATGGAGTGGTAGAGCTTGTACAATAAAATCTGAATTCTGGTAATCTGAGCCAAATTGCAGATTAAACATAATTTACTCTGTTCTAATTGAGCATTGTTCATAGCACCATCTCTGGTGAATGACCTCTGGAGCAATTTTATAGTTTACAGTATTTACTCATTTTTCTAAATGACTTGGCTTAGGAATGTATGTCTAAAGAAAAGGCCAGATATCTTCATTTCCTTAGGTTTGCTAGACAATCTGTTTTTTCTTTAAAAAGAATGCACCTCCTCTTTGCTCTTTCTGTTGTTCCTTAGTGCTTTATCAAAAATTGCCTTTTTCATTACGCCACAGAAAGCAAGAACTTTTATAGTTTATGCTAAAGTGTATAAATTATTATTATAGTTTTAAAATAAAATTGTGAGTTTGTATTTCTGTTCTGTATTTCTATCCTGCAGTTAGTTTAGCAGTGCTCCCTTTGTACCCCCTAGGCTAAGAGGCTTGACTGCAAACCTCAGCCAAGAGAGATGCTTTAGAAAAACAACTAGCATAGGGAGCAGTAGAGTCATGTTGACCCTCAGGCATTGTTGACCCTGGCATTTGCGGATGGTATTTTTGAATGAGTACTCCATGTACAGAGAGAAGTTGGACCATTGCTCACAGAGTGATTCACCATAATATCTTTTTCAGTCCCAATCCACTTATTGTGTTGGTCTCAAGGCAGTATTCTGGCGACTTTTTGCTAGAACTTTCTATCTGATTCACAGTTTGACTCAAAATCTAAGAGGACATTATTTCTATACTTAAGATCAGTGACCTGTCACTTGTCCCTGTTTGTCCCTGATATGTGATGTTTTTTCAGACTTTGTGGCATTGGTGTTGATTATTTGGTTTTCCATTTGGTTTCTTCCTGGAGAGGGGATATTTTGTCTTCTTGCCAACTTACCCTCCTTACCAGCCAAAGCCCTCCCTGCCTTTGCCCCTCTAACAGCTTTCCTCTTGATAAGAGTTCATTTTATTTGTAAAACACAGTTTTGTAACCTATGCCCCCCCCTCTTTTGGCCACCAAGCAATTTAGATTATGAATTTTGCCCAGTTTTAGAGAGTATAGATCTCTTAAACAGATGTTTAAGAAAATTGTGCAGATGAAGACACATGCCTTTCTTTTTGTCTCCCCATCCTCATATCATATTGTAATACAGACACCTCTGTATTATAGTTTCTCCCTATATTGAATGCTAAAATACACAATTTGCTATGCTCACCACATCCATATTGTGTTCTAATCAGAGAGTAGCAATATGAATAGTTTCTTTGCTAAGCTGATCTTCAGACTTGACTTTTTTCTTGATGCTTGTTAGATGCACATTATACTGAGGGCCTTGGCGTAGAAATTATAGAAAGAAATAAATGTAACCAGTGGGATGTTAATTTAAAATAAAAACAAAATCAATTTTGTGCCTTGTCTTGAAAAATGCGGAGCTGTTTTTGGACTACAATTTCATAGCTTTTGTGTCAAATGAGGCGTGAAACAAATTGGCAAATCTGTAGTGTCCCAAGTACAGTGGTACAGTGTGCTCTCTAATTCCCAGCTCCCAGGATCCCAGCAAAGGTCACAAATTAAAGTCAAAATTAATCAGATCTACAATCAAATAAAATGCAATCATTAAGGCTTTCATTGACCACAAAGGAGCAATTGTGTAATTGTGAGTGAGGCACTGGAGAGGGCTCTTTTGTGCTGTAAAGAAAAATCAACAGTAAGGTGTCAAACAGAAAAATGAAACCCCGCAGGTGAAAGCTGTCTTTGGAGCCAAAAGAAACCAACATTTTGTGCAGAAATGCAGGCGAACTGTTGGAGAATGAAAAGGGTTTTTGGCGCTGACCTGCAGAATGTGTCAGCATTGGTCTTGGCCCAGACAGAAGGGGCCTGTGGACTGCAGTTACTTTTAATCGAGTAGCTCTGCACTCATGCACAACCACTTCAAGCAGCTTTACAATGCAGCTTTGGTCCAGTGGTCTCAACCACCATAGCTTTTGCCTCTTTTGCAACATGGAGTGTGGGAGTCATACTTCCTCACTGTGGGAAGTTGAGAAGTATAGTCAACAGTGTCCAAAAACAGTCTGGCTGACAGCAGAGATTTTCATATTTTTTGTGTTCTCCTCTTGGGGAGATACAGTGTGGCAAATGACTCTGTGGTGCATGTGGGGTACAACTCCGTTGCCTTAAGTGTAATTACTTATATTTATACCAGCATTGAGTTTGATCCAGCATGTCATCTCAGAGACAGATGTGTACTTTCTTATTACAACTCAGACCTCAGAGAAAGAAAGTCCTCCTGTGCATCCTGATTTTAAAACAGCCGGTAGGCTTTTAACCACAATTAACAAAGAAGTAATTTTAGTGGGACAGAAATTATGTTGGGGTAATGAGCTCCTTGTCACTCCCTGTGATATGAATAGTGAGACAAAGTTGAAGCCTTTATCTCCCTTCCAATTATATATTTTTACCAACTGATGTAAATATAGGAGTATGGAGTTAACATAATGAGGAACACCAAGCAACGCTTTCTCCAAACTGGTGAGACTTCACAATAAAATATGTGCCTTTGATTGAATAACTCCACTTGGCTAATCACTGTTCCTTTACTTTTTGTGCAAATATTCATGAGTGAAAAGTGTGTGCATGGCCATTTGTGTTTCTCTGTGGATACGCATGTGTCTACATTATGTGTTATCTTTATTTTATAAGCCAGTACAATTAATTCCCTGAAGCTGGCAGGTTTCCACAAGAGGAATGATTTCTGACTGAAGGTGGTATTTACACATATGCAATGCAGGAATATCAATTTATTTAATAACTTTCAGATGATGTTATGCCACATGGAATAAAAGTGTCCAATGTTCTTCCAAAATCACTCTACTTTCTAGTGTTCCCCATGCCAAGTTATTTACTTTTTGAAGCAGTTTTACCTCAGGCAGCAGAGGTGTTGTCTCATACAAATTTTCTTGTCAGGGGATGCCCAATTGGAAAAGACTTTTGGAAACTAACTCCTAGTGACTGGTGATCATAAATTTTCAATCAAGCTCCCAAACACCTCATATTAGAGACCCAGAAAGTGTATTGTGAAAGACTGAAATTCATCTTCATTCAGTGGCTATTTCCCAAAGTAAATTCTCCTTATATGTGACAAGGTCAGTATTTCAAACACAAATTACAATTCTGCATAGTGTGGCCACAATTTCCAAATCTACCCTGAGAAGTAAAAAAAAAAAAAAAAAAAAAAAAGACACACGTGTCCTGTTTTCTCTTCATTTCTTTCTTCTCACTCTGAAGCTTTCCTTTTTCTTCTTCTCCTTCACTTTCCCCTCTAAAACCCCACTCTGCTGCTTTCTTCTCCCACAAGTCTACTTGTACTCCTTGGCTTGTATCAAGTATTTTCTCTATTAATTTCCATGGGTTTGGATCAGGCCTTATGCTTTTTTGTCTCCCCTCTTCTCAATAGAAAGGTTAATTAAAAAAAACTCTCACGGATTAGTTTCTGTTAAATATGCTTTATGTTTAACTTATAGATGATGCAAAATTAATTAAAATTGCAATGGACCAGAATGAAGCACTTGGGAATCTGGGTAGTGTTCATTGAGCCTGCACATCAGAGAAACAGGCTCTGTGTACCTATCCTAAATTTATATGTTTGCTCTTTGTATTTTTTATTAAGTACCAGTTTTGCAAGAAGATAAAAACTAATGTGATTTGTAGTTCTGACTTAGATCAGCACTCAGAACATGTCGTATGAAGCTGGAGGTTGTCTGTTGTCATGCAACGGCTGAATTTGGAGAACGGCTGTTTAATGCATAAAAATGTTGGTGCATAACAGTTCTGGTAGACTCTATGGGCATTTTTGCACGTGCTACAGGGGTGTGTGGAGGAGGGAGGCGAGGTGTTTTGATTAGTGCGGCTTCAAGAGCTGCTCTAATTAAACCGCCTGGAGCATTTCATGTATCAGTGTCACCACACTTAAAAATGGTGGTAGGGGCACTTTAGCTAAAGCTTATCAAATGAGCTTTAGTTAAAGTACCCCCACCACCATTTTGAAGCACAGGGCTGCTGATACATGAGACATGGAGGCTGGCTGGAGCATGGTAATTACCACAGCAGACTCAATTAGTAAAGTCTGCTCCAACATACTGTAATTACAGTGCATCAGAGCAGCCTCCTGGCTCGTGTATAGGCACCCTATAATTCCTTTTTATCTCTGTCACAAATCTCATGCTGGCACCTGCATAGGATAAATCATGCTTTACTATTTCAGAGAAATTCTTACCTACTATCTGCTGTTAATTCAGACTCATTCTGATCCTATACATTGTTCAGCTAAGTTCACTCATCAACAGGTCACAGATAAAATACTGCTGTGCTTCTGTAGCATAACCATGGATATTTTGCTGACTGTTCTCTCTCCAGTCTGCCATGTGCCATAGACAGTAGTTGCCTGTGCTACTTGTGGCGTACAAGCCACAGGTTGGCTACCCCTGCTCTAAGCTACCTCAACCTCTGGCCTGCAAGCAAATTGCAACCCATGGAGCCATTGCATCTGCCCTACAGGTCTGGCAATTTGGCAGTGGGGGAGCGATGGCCATTAACACAGCCACCCTCCCCCCTGCCAAATCCCCAAAACCTCAATACCTGCACCACCCATCAGAGCCAAGCTATGCTCCACTTCCCCTATGTGGCCAGGCTGCTCCGTCCTCTCTTCCAGATCAGGACTGGCCAAGCCCCCTTCCCTCCTGTTGGGGCTGAGCCACACTCCCTTTCACCCCTCCCCACCCCACTTTGGCCAGGCCATGTCCCCTTCCTTTTCCAGGGGGCCCAGTTAAGCTCCTTTCCCTTGCAGGGCTACAGAAGAGCCAGCCTGCTGACCCTCCTCCCTCTCTCCCCCCACAGCACTGCACAGCCGGATGGTGCCTGCCTAGGTGCCAGATTGGGAGCACCGGCTCAATCCAGCCCCCAGATGGACCAAGCACTGTCAATCTGGCCCTCTGGGCAAAAAGGTTGGGCACCAGTGGTTCAGCCTATTGTAATTGAAAAATGCATGTCTTGCACTTGTAGTGAACAAGAACGAGCTTACAAGTATTGCTAAGTGATTTGTGAAAGCTGGTCATCACCTCCGTTGTAAAGCCACCATTGCAAATCTTCCAGTTCCAAACCACTTATCTTTAACTAAATGGCCATTTGTACTGGCGAATTGCTGGGCAGTCCCACTATACTACCATTGCTTCTTTATTTCAAAAAGAGCAAAATGATTAGGCTTCCACCATCTGCTATCCCTGTTGTAAACTTGAATTAAATGAAAGCTCACTTATGTCTATACCACGTCTCAAATGTCATATAACCATTGTTAGAGCTACACTGCACTGGGTATGTGCCACATGACATTTTTGGCATTGGCATGCACAGTCAAAGAGTGAGTGGACAGCATGTTTTCATTCCCTAGCACCATCTGATGCAGTGTAATATGCCCTTATACCCTGTTTTGTTTGTTGCTGTTAAACTTTAATGCAACATAAAATTTACAGGAAAGGTAAAGTGAGTTCATGCAACAAGTCCAGTTCATATTGCAGTGGAAATGTATTCAGGCCTCAAAGAATGTTGTTACATTTTGGGAATTAATTTCTTTCCCCCTACTTCTCCATTCATGAAAACAAGTATTTTCTGACTGAGGCTGAATGATTCACAGTGCTCATAGCTCCTTGCTTAGCTTTGACATTGTGGGATATTTCTGATAATTTTTAGACATTTCTGTAAACCTTTATTATACTTAAGTTTTAAGTTTTTTTGTTTGAAATAAGTGGAAACAATAACAAGGAAAAGGAGGAGGGGTTCTAGTTAGCCCGCAGTCCCGTGTAAGTTGGTGACTCAGTGCTGAATAAGTAGCCAGATTCCCAGGAAGCTGACTAGAAATGCAAAACAGTTTAGAAGGAAAATTCCAGGATGGACCTCTAGCCATCAACTTAAGTTACTACGTGGGATGTATGGATGGCTGATCTTGCTATGGCCAAGTGTCTGAACAGGGAGCATACTAAGAATGATTTATAGGTTTTAAAGGTTCTGCTGGTTCTAATGGAAATTCCCATTTTAAAATTTAGAAGAATATATGTGGAAATCAGTAAACTCTTTCGAACCAGGGATACATGTTAAGAGTGTAAACTGTACTAGGTGGTGCATTTATCTGCTTACCTTGTTCATCCAATTGAAAATATTCCTGGAAGAGCAAACTGCATAGGAGAACTTGGTTGCACCGGTAAGATACAGTTCCTTTAAAATACCACATGCACTCTCATAGATAATTGGAGAACACGAGGACTCTGAACCTGGTTTCTAATGCAAGTGGAGCCAGAGGTTGATGACACCCTTATTTTTCTTCAAGAAACTATAGATAAAAATACTGCAAAATGCAGTGTTCTCTGTACCTATTGAAATCAATTGAGAGCTCTGAATCTTGATAGCTTGTGACTTTTGCTCAAATGAAAAGTGTTTTATAGCTGTAAGTGTGGGAGGGAGGCATTCCTAATCATCTGTTACTTTGTAATGTGTTAAATTGAATGTCCCCTTTCAGAAAATATGCTGGTTCTTCAAGGTCTTTTATTTTCCCTTTGGTGTCCTTTTTCCACCCTTGCAGGTGCTCTGTTAAAAATGTAATGTACTTCCAGTTCCTCATAGCTCTGAAGTTTACTACATCTGCACCAAAGCAATGGTTACAGTGTTATAGCATTCAGTGGAAGTGCCATGACCAAAATTAATAGTCATTTGACTATCAAAGCATTATTTTAAATTTATTTTGAAGAGATGTTTCTTCAAGATAAATGCTAGGTTAAAATTACATTAGGGCAATTTAAAATAATACTAAGCATTAAAATAATGCTTTGATAGTCAAAATGAGAATTAACTCTTTACAAAATATCTGAATTATAAGGTAAATTAGTATACACAATATTTCTAATGGCTAAAGACAAAAACTATTAATTAGTATACACAATATTTCTAATGGCTAAAGACAAAAACTAAATACAATATTTTGTCAAAATGCAGTTTTAAATAGAGATGTGGCTGGATTTTTCAAGTCTTGCAAGGTAGCTAATAGGGGGTTGGATTAAGTAGAAAGTACCTCACCAGTTTTGTTATTATGGATTTACTTTTGTGTTACAAAAAAGAACTGCATATGGAAAACGGGAAAGTTGTGGTCTAGACAGGTCCAGCATATATGAAGGTCCATTGAAGTTTGTTACAAGTACCTGAAAGAGGAAATATGAGTATTAACTATTTTACTTAGATATACAAACCCGGAGATTTCTGAATGCTTCTCCTTATCAGTAGCTACTGCTGAATCCCAAGATACAGTTGTTATACTAGTTGCTGGGATTTTCATTTCAGCTAGATCCACTTGTATGCCCATGAGGGATATGACTCCCCTCTTCTTATCACACTTGTGAGGCCTCACACTTCCCCATAAGCTTTTGAATGATTTATATCCCTACTATGGCATTCTAACTCATTCTGTAGCATGTGTATGATTAGACCATTGAAGCTGAAAGGGAACTTTTAATGGGCCTACTCAGTCTTCCAACACTGAGGAAGAACTGATTTCATTTATTCCTAAAACATTCCTAGCAGCTGGCCATTCAACATCTCTAGTGAGGGTGATTCCATAGCAGTTTTGACATCTCTCTCCATCATGGAACTGCACTTAAAGTTTTTCCTTATATTTAATCTAAATTTAACTCTGCTGCATATTAAATCTATTTCTACTTGGCTGACAATAATAGATCACAGGATATCTGAATGCCTCACAAAATTATGAAGTGAGCACACTGAAAACATTTCTCTTTTTAAGTTACCAGAGGACTTGGCTTTGTGTTTTGTGATGAAATCTAGTTTTGACTGTCTATGATTTTCTTTTTAGTCTAAGGATCATCTGGGAATGAATTCCAGGTTCAGAAGCCAGTTGCAAAGAAAGTGCTTTCTCCTGAATACACGCATCTTGTACTGGAGGCTAATCATTACATTATTTCAGAAAAACATAAGCTGCCATGGAGGTCGTGGTCATACAAGGGCCAATCACTTGGAAGGCTTTGATGAGGAGGATCAGAAATTTTAATTTTAGTTTTGAAGTTGTCTGGAGGTCAGAGAGTGGAGCAATGCAGTGATTACTTCTAAGCAATTTGTGTTCCTAAGCAGAAGCATTGCAGTGTTTTAAACCTGTACTAACATTTTTGAAGTTGGTGATTTCCTACCAACATATATAGAAGTACAGGCCTAGAGTTCATGAATGGATAGATTGCCATGGACAACTCAAATCCAACAGGAAGGCACATTATTATATTATGGACAAAATGGTTTTCATAGCTATGATCACTGAAAAACACATCAGGAGTGAGGAGTTCAAATGAATACTCAGGCTGTGGGTACTGATGTCAACTGATGGTAGGTGCCCTCAGATTGAGAGTAATCTTTATAAAAAGGCTGGGGGCTTGCTATATCTTTTTATTTTTTAACAAATGCTTTCCCTCCCTATCAGCATCATATTAACCTTTCTAAGATGCATGCATCAGCGAGCTGCTCTTCATCCAGCCACAGATTTCACTCAGAAAATTTGATAGCTGGAAGATGGTGCCGTTTATATCTGATGTTAAGTTGATATTCAGGCAAAGTTCTGTATTTTGCATATTTTGGATATTGAGTCTGCTCTTTGTCACAGCTCTTTTGCTGCCTTTCTTCCACCTCATGATTTCATATGGATGTTGAAGAAAGAAAGGATGTATACCTGTGGGATTTCATAGACGAGACTGCTGGGGGGCAGCTGAGCCTCTCTTTAATCTCTGGTTACAATCTTAGAAGCATAATTTAAAACAGCAGTTTACTCCTAATTCCTGCCACATCTGATCCATGGCCACAGCTGTGCAGCTCTGATAAAACTTACCCACAAGTCTATGGTCAACTGTTTAAAATGCTACACATAAATATGGATGTGGAGATAGGTTTTGTCTACGGCTGTAATCACCTTTGAACTTTTCTTGATTATGCACCTTGTTATTCCAAATCTTTTGCTTTTGCTTTTTTGCTCTCATGCTTGTTTGTCTTTTTCAAAATGCTCCATATATTTTCCATGCAGCTGATTAGGCCTTGCTGATTAGGTGTACCACAAAGAGAGAGGTAGAAGAAATCCTACAGATATGTTAACTCAGTAAAAGCCACTAGCTTGGAACATTCTGCACGAGACTAAACTTCACATTAAAAGTCTCAGTCATGAGTTACCTTTCATTCATGTAGGCAAGTACCAATGCTGCGTATAGAGAGGGAAATGAAGGCATTGGACTAAGTTACACAAAGTGAAAAAAAATGCTTGGAGGGAAAGACTGCTGCTCTTCCCATCCTATAAAATAACCCCTCACCTTTAAATTGCAACCCTGAGTAATTATCTCCCCATGCTCCCTAATCCTTTCATCAGCTGCTTTCTTTTTCTCATCAGAGGCTCCCTCCTTCTACTTCACTTGCCAAGTCAAGTGCCCTTGCCAGACTGCTTTTCTCACCCTTAGTGCATCAAAGATGTATTAGTGTTCTTTTTCCATTCTTAAGATGTAGCAGTGAAGTTCTTGAGCAGCTTTTCTGGTGCCATTTTGTTGATGCATCTAGTGTCTATCGGTCATTCCTTGCCCTGAGTGGATTGATTCGACTGATTAAAGAGGGTATTTGGATGTCGAGAGTTAAAGAGCATCCATCTGTTCTGGATTTACTGTGCTTGAGAGGAGGCAGAAAGGCCAGGAATTAGTGAGTGGCTTAGTCTTTTCTCACTGTTGGCAGCTGACAGGAACACTGATGAGGTGATAATGAACTAAAAAGTCTGCCCTGTTGGCTGGGTGGGAAGGGGACCCAGACAGTGGGCAAGTTTCACCCTGGTTCTTGCCAAGATTTTCACTTTTATAAAGAATCCACCTAAAGCAAAGTTACCAGGTATACTTTCCTGGATGAATGTCAGAAATGTAACTTATCACCAGCGGATGCTAGAGAAATATATATACTGTGATATTTGCAGTATGGCAGTTCTATAGGGTTCAGTTACCAACTGCAGTCACCAGACAGCGTAATCAGATATAGGTAGTGGTGGAAACAGGCCGGAATGTGCAACTGTTTATCAAATAAAAAAATAAAATGTAACTCTTTTCAACCTGTCAGATTAATTTCTGCAGAACATACTACTTGAAGTTGATGTTAGTTCTGACTTCTGGCAACTTTGCAAGTAGTCCCTAGTTGTTACATTCAGTCAATCGTATAAGCTTCCAAATTAGAGTTTGCAAACAAAGCATTAAAGATATTATTTTGTGTTTCCTTTTGTTGTCGTTAGGAGCTGTAACCTGGGTTATTAGTCACTCTTGTTTCATCTTAGATTTGCTTCATCCACTGTAATATTGTTATTTTTCTATAATCTCAGATCCTTTCAGTTCTAATAGGAATGAGTGATTATCCTTCCAGCTGGTTGCACACGCAAGCATTTGTAGTATCTATGGGCTCCTATACACATGCTGGGAGGCTGCTCTGACGTGCTGTAATTACGTGTCAGAGCAGACTAACTGAGTCTGCTGAAGTGTGCTAATTATGGTGCTCCAATAGACTCCAGTGTTACGTGTATCAGTGTCCCTGTGCTGAAAAATGGCAGTGGGGCATTTTAAACTAAAGCTCATTCAACAAGCTTTAGTAAAAAGCCCCCCCCTGCCATTTTTCAGCATGGGGACGCTGATACATGTGACGCTCCGGGTGCTTTAACTAGCGCAGCTCTTTGAGTTGCACTAATTAAAGTGCCCCGCCTCCTGGAGCATGTCTATAAATGCCCTATGTGTTTCAAGGGAAAAGTGCTAAAAGTTAGAGGAGGGGTTTAGGTTGTAGCCGTGTTGGTCTAAGGATATAGGCAGACAAGGTTCCTTGGGTGAATTTGATATCTTTTATTAGACCAACCCAAATGGTTGGAGAATAGTTATTAAGCAAGCTTTCGGGTTCAAAAACCCTTCGTCAGGCTAAGGAAGCTGCAGCAGTTGGTGTGTGCTCTTCCTGGATGGAATGAAAAGTAAACAAGCCAGGGGCTGGGCTGGGCTGGGCTGGGGAGTCAGTTGCCAGGCAGATTATAATGTATCAAAAATCCAATGTCTATGTTTAGTCCCTGATCTCTAGTATCCAGCAGGTTGATGAAATGGAGCTCATAGGCTCGTCTCTGGGAAGTGTTGTGTAAGTTTCCCTTGAGGATCAGGACTGAGAGATTGGAGAGAGAGTGGCCCTCCTGTGAGAAACGTGCCCCCACCGG
>NW_005841929.1:2814294-2827985 GCF_000455745.1 Alligator sinensis | reverse complement strand
AGAGTCCTCCACCGAGAACTCAAGCGGAGCTGTGCCTGGAAAGCTGACCAGCCTACACCGCGACCACCTTGGGTGTAAGTAAATAATCTTTTCAATCAACCATTACGCCTCCGTGACTGATTCTAGCTCGAGCGTACCATACCGCGCCGCGGTTTTCTCCAACCCCGTGTGCCCGGGCTGCTGGCCACAGCTTGCGTGCACAAAGACGGGCCTGGCTCGCCCCCGGCTCACACATGGCGACCCAGATGGGATCGTGAGAGAACTCGCACATGGCGACCCAGGCGGGATCGGGAGAGGGCCCGCATAATTTTTACATTAATTTATTTGCAAACTACACACTAATGTCATCATCAAATGTTTTGGTATATGCCTAAACTTAAAGGATGGGCAACATCCCAGTTTTAATCACCTACTTCAGGAGGAAGATTCTAAATGACCCAGCTAGGCATCTCACATCTTCATCACTGCATTCACTGATAAAATGGAAGACAAAGTGGAAAGAGGAAGACACCACATACCTGAAATTTCAATAATTTTGTATTTTTCCATGTTGAAACAAATAAAAAATATTCTAAATCAAGCCTCAGGAAACAAGAAAAAACGTTGACATCTTGTAGATGTGTTGCTTTCAACTAGTTTTAGTAGCAAATCATACTACTTGAAATAATTTCTTTTGCATTGCCCTTCCAAATCTGGCAATAATCAAAGGTCTTTACATCACATGGCTCTTTGTGTTGTTATATGAGAGAAAATGGAACTTTCAGTTCAGTTCATGGTGGGTAAGTACCCAAACAAACAGCAGCAACAGAGCAATTCTCACTGACTGATCTCTTAACTGGAAAAGTTTGAAAGGAGGACTGAACAAGAAGAAAGGCAGAATTCTTTTCTCATTTTTAGGGGTGATTCCTTCCAAACTGTGGTGGAGGCAAGCTAGTTGGGCAGTTGCAATAGTCTTTCATTTATTATTGACCTTTTAATATCAATTCTGTGGATAATTACAGTTTTAATAACAAGGGCTGCTAATATGACATTTTTCATTAGCACTACATTAATTTATTAAAAAACAAAGGAAAAAAAGGGAAGAACATTTCTCTTTGGAAAGAGGATGGAGATATGCACCCTTCCTTTTCAGGCTTGTCTAAACATGAAAAGTGTATTAGAATAATTGAACTAGCACAACTCCATTAGTGTACACATAGTTATATGGATATAACTTACATGCTTCATGTCTATAAATTGAGGAAACAAGTTATATTGACGAAATAAATTATATAAGCATAGGCCAAATTTGTACTGACATTATTACATCCATGCTGAGGTTATTTACCAATTTAATTCTTTCAGATAAATAAAAATGTACCTGTAACTAAAACAGTTAATTGGTATAGAAACCTGTGTGTAGATCAAGCCTTGGAAGGAAATATAATGTGCCATTTTATTTTGTGAAACACCAGCCACAGGGGGTTTGCTGCTCATATCCTTTCTCTACCCCCAACCCCAACCTCAGGAACAAAGGTCAAAGAAGTTTAGTTTCTCAGAATAAATTTTTCTTCCATACACTTGGAGCTAGGGAAGAAAGACTCTTGCCCAGCCCAATAAACTCTTTTATTTTCTAAACATCACACAAACCCTAATACCACAGACTAAGGATTTCATTTTGATAGTCTCCATAGACTCTTTATAAATTAAGACTTGAACATTATTAAATCTTACATTGAAAGTTATGTCAAGAAAAGTATCCTTGGTTCTACCACGTGTTCACTTTAGAAGCCTTCTGAGTATACATTGTGTCCCTGAGTACTTCAGAATTGCTCTGTTGCTGCTGTTTGTTTGGGTACTTACCCACCATGAACTGAACTGAAAGTTCCATTTTCTCTCATATAACCACACAAAGAGCCATGTGATGTAAGGACCTTTGATTATTGCCAGATTTGAAAGGGCAATGCAAAAGAAATTATTTCAAGTAGTATGATTTGCTACTAAAACTAGTTGAAAGCAACACATCTACAAGATGTCAACTTTTTTTCTTGTTTCCTGAGGCTTGATTTAGAATATTTTTTATTTGTTTCAACATGGAAAAATACAAAATTATTGAAATTTCAGGTATGTGGTGTCTTCCTCTTTCCACTTTGTCGCAGGAACTCCTTTGCATCGTGCATCACTATAATGCAAAAGGAATGCACTATGCAAAGAAAGCTACAGAACTGGCAGGAAAAACTCCTGCACGCGGGGTTTTAATTGCAACAGAACACTCCACCGTGCAAAAGAGCTGCAATTTGGCAGGAACATGATTTAGCAATGCCGAAGCACACACAAACAAGAAAAACCACAAGTTTGGGTTGTGACAAAAATGAGCACGTTTGTTTTGTTCAGTCATCCTGTTTTAAGAGAACTGCCATTGATAATTTTTGGATAAAGCAAGGCTTGAACTGAACTCTACCTGGTGACTCTCATTACCTGATAATGCGTCCCAAAGAGTGGTATCTGGTATATCTACTCAGCTTTCTTTTTCTCATATTGCTTTCTAAGCTTTGTGGCTCACCTTAGGAAAAAAAATATTACCAGTAGTGGGTACAGATGCTGATACTTGTTGAAGATAGAGTTATTTTTATTCTTCTCTTTCCTAAAAGATTGCCAGCTTTGCCCTGGAATTTCCAACAAAAAAGTTACATTTAATCAATGCAGTAATGTCAGAATTTCCCCTAGAATCATGTTGGGCACCGGATTCAAACACAGCTGCCTTGAACAGGAGTTCTTAGTTTCTCAGCCATTTCATAATTAAATAGTGAGGACATGTAATTTGAAACAAAGAAGCAATCATGACTCCTCACCCATTTGTGCCTGTTATTGCAATATCTCATTCATAAATCACATCAGTATTTTATGATGTATTTGCCCTGCAGATGGGAAGATGGCTGTTAAAGTGCATGTGTATACAAAATGACGTTGCCATCCCCTTGGTTACCACATTATTGTATGTAATTCTTGTCTCCTTCCTCCACCTCTTTGTGCCAAGAGGGTGATAGAGAATCAAGCCCAGGAAGCTGGCGCCATGAAAGGAGAAGCCAAAATCCTATCTCCAAGTTCCTTTCATACTGTGGCAGGACTTCAAGTTTAAGACACTAAATATTTTATCCCCTGTCTAATGCACATTTCTCTCTTTCTTTCAAAGCTCAGTATGTGTACAGCAAACTGGTAGAGTCAAGCATGGGAGAGTTGTGTATTTATTTTTAAAGAAAAAAATTAAGAAGAAAACCAGATGATTCTTCATTAAAGTATTTGTCAGTGCTTCTTGGAGTTCATATTGATGAATATTGTCAGGATTTCAGAGCCCCTTTATATTAAGCTTCATTTGACATATCTCAAGGAAACCAGAGGGAATGTTTTAAATGTAATTATAGGCTAGAAAATGCCAAGTAATTATCTGCCCAAAAAATGTTTGTTTTTTTTTCTTTCGCTGCTTTATTTTGTTTGTTTGTTTGTTTGTGTGGGGGTTTTTTGTTAACTATGCCTAAGAGGATGGGCTGGTCAGGGACACTGATCTTCCTGAGTAACCATTTCAGTCTGATTTAGTCCCTTTCTATTACTTAATCAACAGTTTCCCCCCTTCAAAGGTTTCCCTCCAAAGCTGAGGTAACTATCTGTAGTATACACATTAATGTAAGGGCATCTTTCCTAGAATAGTGCGATACTGAGAGTGGGGGTTGAAGAGTGAGACTTCAATACAAGAGACATTTCATCTTGCAAACGCCTATGCATTTTTTAAACTTCCTGAGCTTTTTTGAAGGAGTATATTGAAGCTGCTGATGTTACAATAAAGTTTCCTCGTATCACTGTTCATTGTAACTGGTGAACTATACTAAATGTTTCTCTTCTTGTGGGATAGGGGAAAGAAAATAAGAGAAGCTGTGTGAAAGTAAGAGAAGTAATGGAAAGACTTTTCCAAGTTGACTCTCATAGCTTTCACATAGTATTATAATATAGCTCTTTTTTTTACTCCTGGGCAATAAAGGAGGATAAGCTTCCCTTTAAGCTTTGGTTAATTCTAAGATTAAGTTTGGCTAATTCCACACCTGGATCTTTCCTGCTTTCAAAGCTACCTATCCATGTGAACATCTAAGCTTACTTTCAACTAGGCTGTAAGCTCATTTTTTGGAGCAGTTGTTTGGAACTTGTATTCTAACCATTTAACTATGTATATATATTTTAAATATTCTTGTCTACCTTTATGGCATGTTACAACACTAAAATAGCCTTTATTAATTAAATAGTTTATGCCTTTTGAAAGAACAAAAACAAGATCATACCCTTTGTTTGTTGGAATTTTCTTACAGCCTTTGACAGCACTAACTATACAGTGATGCTTATAAAAGTACAGTCACTGCTGAGGTGTCTCTCATTCTTGAAATGGAGGCCTGAAAAAGTGATTGTGAGGAATTCAGCATCATTAAAGTGGTCTCTTCTCTGGGGTACCCTGGGGCTTTATGTCATGTCTCCATTGCCTAATATGCTACAGATGGCCAAAGCAGGATTTATTTGGTAATATCTTCTGTTGGCCTAAATATATAGTTGGAAGAGATATTGGACAGATTTCCATGTGCAAAATGCCCCTCAGATGCAATGGCTGAAGTGGATCAGTGTCACCAGTGATACATGTACATAATTTTATACTTCCTCCTCTTATTGCTCTATTACCTATCAGAGCCTATAGCTGATGGTTCTTTTTGGCTGTCATACAACTGGGAGAAATTCAGTCCAGGCAAGGCTGAGGTGATGTTGTAAACAGAAGAAAGCTCTTTTTAAAAATGTAATTAGTTTGGGCATATTCTTTAATTCAGGAATTTTTGCCATCATTCAATACATCTTTTCCTAATGGTTCTTAGGGTCAGTCCATAGTTTGCCTAGTTGATCCCAGTTCTTAGGACTGGTACCTTTTGTTATTTAGTATTGCTTCAATTGGTTGGATATATATTTTTTCTCAGTGAATGATGTCTGTTGCTCTCTTGTTTTATATTGTATTTGACTGGTTGCTTTTTTTGTTGAATTGTTAATTTCTTGGTTTAAATCATGACTGTATTCTACTTCCATGTCTCCTAGGTGCATTACATTATAAATAAACTAACCTATGTTCTTTTTTGCATCCTCTGTTAATAGATTAACTGCCAGTATAAAGTACAGTCTTTCCCACAGGAGATATGGTTCATTCAAGTATACCAGTCTCTATGAGTTTACAGTGTTCAAAAAGTCCCTGTCTGTATGCTGCAATCTATATGCTGCATTGACCTGGTCCAGGCTGTGGAAGCTGCTAATTTTACTGTTATAGCAATCCTTGTTTAAGGGTTTACAACAGTTTAAAGGCCCATTGACAAATGGCATGCACAGTCCAGAGTGTTCTCACAAATTGGATTAAAGCAACATTCAACAACTGAATAAACAGCAAAAACAAGGGAAACTACTGAGAGAATAAAGGGGCACAGTAGAGAAGAATGCTTTTACAAATATTAACAGTTGCAAGAGATCACTAGCCTAGACAGTGCTAGATAACAGCAAGTTGTAGATATCATGGCAAAGAGACATCACTAATCCTTCTGGCCCCTGCTTCCTTCCTTCCACCTCTTTCATGAGAGAGCATGGAAACCTGATCCCTCAATGAAAATTTAGAATAACCTTCTGCTTAGTACATATATAGCACATTTCATCAGAGGACCTCAAAGTATTTTACAAACATTAATTAAGCTTTACAATACTAATGTGAAGTAAATGTGTATTATTCAGATATTGCAAATGGGTAAACTGAGGCAAAAAGCAAGTAAGTGATATTACCAGAATCTCTCAGTCAGTGGCTAATCAGAGAAGGGAATATCTGTGGCATGCTCGGAGCACAGCATAGTCTCGTTGCTTTATATGTGGGTTATATTAATGTTTTATTATAAATTAGTAGCAGGGCTAGGATCTGGACTTGAAACATTTAATGTGTTGGGAACAAAAAGCTATTTCAAGTGCCAGAAGTTCAAAATCAAGCCTTGGGACTACAATAATAGTAGCTCAGCAAGTAACAGTTACTATGTCACATGGAAAGATGAAAACTGAGATTAAAGCTTCAGTCCCATGTTACAAAACAATTGCCAATAGAAACAGTAGAAAAAGTTGTGCATGAGTTATACTGTAACATAGGATTTTATAGGCAAGTGCTTTAGATTTAGATAATTGCGCCCAGGAAAAAGAACAGCCCCCGTGCCTCACAGGCTGCAATTAGGGGAATATAACTAGTGCATATTGAGGAAAGATTTTAAAAGGTCAAACTGTACAAATTTATGTGCTCAGTATATCCCTGTCAATATAAACAATTTGAAAATGCTCTACTGGTGATAACACATGGGAAGACAGATTAAGAGGTTAGGCAGTAGGATGGCGGTTTAGTAAGGCGGACTGATAGAGGAAGTCTTTCCAGGCGACAGGAGCTACACAACAGAAGGATTCTGCACAAGTAGTATTGAAACTGTGTCAGGACAGAGAAAAAGCTGGTGCCGTAAGTGGAAGGAAGTAAAGGAGAAAATATGGTAGGGGATATACATCCATAGAGGGGCTGAAAACACAGAGGACCACTTTCAGTTGAGCTGAATTGGGGGTCAGTGACTTAGTTTGGGGATGAAGAAGAAATGTGAGGTGTATGTGTAGGAATGCTTACAGCAGAATTCTGCTCCTTCCAGAGTTCTGGGAATGGGACATAATTAAAAAACATCTTTTGAGGGGATGATTGCAGGGCTTTCTCTAAATACTTTAATCTTACCTCACTTCAGACTTGCCCAACATTGCTGTGTTACCAAAAATCTCCCAAAGTTGTTCAGGTTAAATAGCTAGTTAGAGTTCAGACCATCTAATTTATACCAGTAAAGAAACAGTGAGTATCAAAGAAAGGTTGTTTAGGGTTTTTGGGGAAAGTGGCATCAAATAGATTTGTATCCTGTTCAGCCACACAGTAATCCTTGTCTGACTGGAAGTAGTGTATGCTGCAAGTTTACCTATGCTGAGCATCTGATGCTCTTTTGCTATAGCTAGAATCTCCCACTGCAGTTCTTCATGTTGCAATATTGTCTTGCTTTACTTAAGGTTTTTTCCATTAATTTCAGGAAATAAGAGACTGACAAATAATACATGTGAGAAAAGTCTGGTCCCTGGCATGCTGATGTTTGAAGCTTGATTGATTAGAGTTGTTGGTTCTCAGAAATTAAATTCAATCTTATCCTCTTTGATTGGGATAGTGATGGCTGAGGCCAAAGCCAGTTCCCAAAGTAAGGGTTTAGGACATTAGCCTTACACTTTCCAAACTGAATGGTTTCCCTTCTGAAGAGACTCTGGAAAATAGCTTAACAATTCCTGAGGGGGCTAAGTTATAAAACTTGAGATGGAGATATTTAAATCCTATGATCTAGGCAGCCAGCAACAGTGAAATTGGCCATCAGAACTTGTAAAAGTTTCAACCAGTCTCTTGTATTGTCTTGTGACTGAAGCAATGAGACATCTCAGCTTTTGTAGAATGAACTTTTTTCCCTGTCATATACTATTTGCTACTATTTGTTTTTAAGCAAGAAGTAGTGAGTTTGATACCTGAAATCATAAAGGAAGATCTTTTAAGAATGAACATAGGAAGGGTTATCATGGAGATTCCTTACCCTACTAATGCTTAATAATATGTGAGTGCATTAATTCTGAGATGTTACAAAGGCTACTGAATTCACTAGGGCCCACCAGTTGAACATTTGAAACTGGTAACAGTGTTTCAAGTTTCTTTAGGCAACATTTTTGGCTAGCTAAGATTGACCAGAAGAAGTCATGTACAATTCAGAATTGCCATTGATGTGCAATTAAGGTCCAGAATGTCCAGAAAGTAGCACATAAAATGCCGCTTGTAACTTCTGTATTCAGTCTGGAGGTACAGCTTGCAGAGACTACAGGTTTCTGCATATAACACCCAGTTTTGATCTGGTAAACCTTCTACCATGTTCAAATTATTCCATAATCCCTGTAGACCACACTGCTACCTAACACAGCCACTGTTTTATTCAAGTTTAAATGTAATCCTCAGATTCTACCTGAGTTGCCAGTGAGGTGACCATCATCTGAAAAAAAAAAGAAAAGGAAATTAGGAACCTGTGGTTTATGTAGTACTCTAATAGATTTTAAATTCTAGACATGTTGCTTCACCACTGATTTTTGTAGTTTTGTATGATGCTGTTTCAGGCAATTGTTATGTAGATGAAACTGTATTATACCAGCTCAACTTTTTTAGCCTCCAGGCACCCTTTCATAATTTTTCAGAACTTAGGAGCACCTAAACTGAAAACCACTAAGCTAGAATCTAGTTTATGCCAAGTGTTGTGGGGGGGTGGCCCTCAGGCCCTCATCCCTCTTTGTTCTGTCCCCTCCAAGGCCCTGGTCTATACCTGAGGGGGCAAGCACTGTTCCTCTACGGACTCAAATACTGGCAAATGGAGCCACCAGAGGCCCCTCCCACCAGCCCCAGGAGTGTTAGAAAAAGGGGGAAAGGATTGGGGATGAGCTGGGCTGATAAATGAAGCCTTCTGAGCCATGGCCACCTACATGTCCACCTACTTAGCAGAACATGGGAACTGGTGGGGAATGGAGAGCAGCCACAAGTGCTTCCTGTTTGTGGGACACTGGGATGCCCAGTGCCAGGAATGATGAAAAAGATCTCTTTTCAGCTGGCACAGGGACCGGAATGCTGCAGCATCCCTGTTGAGAATCACTGCTCTATAAAGTAGAAGTCATCTTTGATGTTTTTTCATTGATGACTCCTTTCCTGGACTCAGACTATATAAAGGATTTCTTGAAAGAAAGCAACTTCCTGAAAAGAAATAGTCAGGATTTAGATTCTTCATAAATATCAGCTAAATTGCTTGCATAATGCCATTTCTTCTTTTTATAACCGGGTCCTCCTTTCCTCTTTGGTAACTGAATTATGCATTTCTAGTAGCAGTTCTTATACAGGAACTTCTCCTCTTACTAGGCAAAGGCCCTCTGTCAGAGTGTTTAGGTCAACCAGATATCTGGCTGCCGACTTGACTTCTTTTCACTCTTCTGCTTCTTTACTGACATTGGTTCTGTCTTTTATTGATGCTTGGTTTGCTAGATCACAGCATTCCAAACCCACATTTGTGGTGTTTCAAAGTCCACTTATGACCTTTTTAGAGTAGGGTGGGACAGCATATGCTATACAATTGTGGTCACTGTGGTTTGAAACAAAATGGGGAATTTGGTTAGTCTAATTCTTATAAATTAGTCAGTAAAAGAAAGCTTAATCCAGAAAATACATCTGAGGAAGAGAAGGTTTCCAATGGGAATTCATAAGAGATGATGTTTTTCTGTTGAGAACTGCAAAGAGCTAACTTTCAAATGTAAATCTGCTGGGAGGTACAGAGAAGACTTCATAGAATGTTTGCAAATCATGCTGTTTCTTTGCTGTTCCTCAATGTAAAATTATTTTCTACTTTGTTTAAAGAAAACAATCAGTTTGCCTCTTCCATCAAGAAAGAGCAGCAGCTATTACAGGCTCATTTAACAGCCAAAATATAAGGATTATATGTGCACTATCAATTATGGAAAGATAGTAACACTGAACAAAAAACAAAGAAATGGGGGATTTCTCCAGCAAGTACTGTTACCCCCAGTTTGTGGTTGAAACATGCGTAGTTGATAGAAGGATTGCTGAAACTAATGTTCTCTCAAAATAACAATGGATGTTGACACCTTATTTATAACAATGTTAGTTGAATAAGAAAAGGTCCTTGCTCCTCCTAGCCTGTAAATACTACATTTCTGCAGCAGCCTAGTGTTTTCTGCCTTTCCTATACTTGCTGCATTGGCATTTATGAACCTGCCATTATGGTCAACAAGTCCTGTAGAATTTGGGATTGTACTTTTGTGGTGTGTCAAGATCAGTATTTCTCTGATGTCTGTGAAGTGCTGTTAAAGTGTTTTTAAGATATTTGAGTAGAAATATCTTGGGCAACCAAATGAAGTATTATTTTCTTAATTGGTACTATAGTGAAACTTATGCCACATCAAAATCTCTCTCAGGCTTTTAGAATATTTCTGTGTCAAGAAAACTTGATTCTATAGAATATCAGACTTTAGTACAGTGGCCTTCCTGTTTCTTCACTCTAAGATCAAAATATTTCTTGGAGGCCAATCTAATATCTTTCCACCAGTAGGTGAATAAGTACTATAATCACTTGCTTACTGAATTGATGACAATCTGAACATCTGATAAAAGTTCCTTTATCATCTGCCCGTGAAATATTCATTTTTGTAGCTATAGCATCAACTGGGACAGCTGGTACAATCCAAGCCTAAGTGGGTGACTGAGATTACTTTTGGCTAAGGAAAAAAAAATATGTTTGTCTTGATGGAGAACGGTTTATCTCCTACCAGAATATGTAAAATTAAATCTGGGCTGCATTAGTAGCAGTGTTGCCAGCAGATAAAGAGAATTATTCCCCTCTATTCTGCACTAGTGAGGCCACCTCTGGAGTACTGTGTCCAGGTTTGGACCCCCCACTATGAAGAGGATGTAGACAATCTAGAGAGCAGCAGAGGGCAATGAAAATGGTTAGGGGGCTAGAGCTCATATGACATATAAGGACAGGGTGAGGGAACTGGGATTATTTAGTATGCAGAAGACAAGACTGAGGGGGGATTTGATAGCAGTCTAACTTCCTGCAGGGTGGTTCCAAAGAGGATGGAGCTAGACTGTTCTCAGTGGTGACAGATCATAGAACAAGGAACAGTGATCTCAAGCTGCAACAAGGCAGGCTTAGGTTGGATATTAGGAAAATCTTTCTTACTAGGAGAATGGTGAAGCACTGGAACAGGTTACCTAGAGAGGTGGTAGAATCTCCACCCTTGGAGGTTTTTAAGGCCCAGCTTGACAAAGCCCTGGCTGGGATGATATAGTTAGTGGTGGTCCTGTTTTGAGCAGGGGGTTGGACTAGATGACCTCCTGAAGTCCCTTTCAACCCTAATATTCTATGATTCTATGAAATTAAGATTTATATTAAAAAGTTTTATGGTAGCAGATATGCCAATCCTTGAGAGCATTGGAATGCCCTCTGCTGATTCCAAGCACCTTTGGTATTATGCCTTTGGAATGCTCAATCATTGAAATGTGTCCAGTGGTAGAAACGGTAGCTCTGCTTCTCAAAACTCAAACAACACCTTTGTGCCACACATTCTTCTCATTCTCAAAATCTTATATTCAGTATGGAAGAATAATCATATGTTTTAAAATATCAACCCCATTCCCACCTCCTTGGAGAGATTTCACTTGTGGAACTTGCATATACACTTTTCTCATACCCCCAGCTACGTTCAGAGTGAATAAAAAGCACTGAATTTTGATAAGGGATGACGACTAGTATTGTAACCTTTCAGAGAGTCTTGCATTATTCAAATCAAGGTCTTTGTAGCTACAAAATAGTAAGAGCTTTCCAGAGGATTTCTGGCATGTTATATTCCAAGAGTGTGGTTCTGTGTCAACCCAGAAAACATCTATATGAGTAGTAAGTCTTTGCTAGCTTGGGGTTGTAGGTTAGAAACAAATGAAACCTTTAGACTGCAGTCTGGATGGAGAAACTGGTGACGGAATTGACTAAAGAATATGAAATTTCCTCTTAATCTTGAAGCTGTTTTTCCTGGTTAGGGTTGTGCTTTGTTGGCTGGAGAGGTGTGAGAAGAATTTTTCAGTGCTTTTGCCAATGTTCTTGGAAATTACTAGGAGAAATTCTTAATAAATTAATAACAGAACAACCAAAAAGCCAAAAAAACCCAAACCCTTAAACAAACAGCTGATGGCTCAGTTTGATTCTTAAAAGGCAATGCCTGATAGTAAAACATTTATATCAGTTCATTGGGTTATGTGAATTTTCATTGGTCTGAGTTGCTATTTTTTTTTTGTTTAACCATAGGATTGTCGTTTTAATTTTCTACTAAGTTACAAATGTTTTACAAAATGTTCTGTTACACTCACCACTTGGGTTAAGCCTATGATAGATCTGTTCTTGTATATTGTCAGACAGTTTGTTCAAAGCATCATTAGACCAGATTGGAGAAGTACCATTTTCCCCAAGAGACTGGCATAGCCCCCTGAAGTCATTCAGACTTGTCATATATTAATGTAACTAAGATGTGCTCACTCCAATGGAAACTTGCTCCGAGCTGAATTTAACTGAATTTTTTTTTCACTTAAAGATGTTGGTACATGTCCTGATATTCAAGAATTATCAATCATTTGCCAAATGTAATATTTATAATTAACACCCATCAGTTTTTTTAAGAACTGTTTTTTCCTATATGTTTGTAAATGTTTTGAAAAGCACTGGTGTGTGCGTGTGTGTGTGTGTAGGAGAGTCAGGATGGGGTTGGGCTCTTATCTGCTCCAGATCAAGCTGGAATGAATTTTTATATCCAAGTTCCAAGCCTCTAAAACAGGGGTGGGCAAAATACAGCTTGTGGTGGGTCTTTGCCCAGCTTGTGGTGGGTCCCTCAGTCCCCTGGCCCAGGCACAGTCTAGCCGTGGTGCGTCCTGGTAAGCCCTGGGCATGCAGTGGGGCTGAGGCAGCTACTTCTGGCTGCTGCAGCCACCAGCCCCACAGTACCTGCGGGGACCCACGCTGCACAACCCTGACCCCATGTGCCCCATGCCTGCTCCGGGCTCACGCTCCCAGGCTCAGCAGTGGTGGCATGGGACAGAAGCTGTAGCTCAGCGCAGGGGGGAAAAGCGGTCCCTCCCCCTCCCTCTGCCCGCTGTTCCTGCTCCAGCCACCTGGAGCCTGCACTGCGCCGGGCTGCCTTGCGTCTCCACCACTGTCACCACTGCCTCTGGGCTGCCTAGCAGGGCAGTGGTGGCAGCACAGAGGACATGCAGTGCAACCTGGTGTGGGCGCCAAGTGGCTGCAACAAGAACAGTGAGCAGTGGGAGGGGGAGGAGCTGCTTTTCCCCCGGTGCTGAGCAGCAGCTTCTGTCCCATGCCACCACTGGTGAACCTGGGCAGGTGAGCCCGGAGCAGGTGTGCGGCGTGCGGGGTTGGGGCTGTCCAGCATAGTTCCCCACTGGTACCATGGGGCTGGGGGATAGGGGCAGCCGAAAGGAACTGCCTGCCACCTGGGCTGCCTAGAAAGGTAGTTCAGCAGCGGAGCCACCTCTGCCCTGCTGCATGTCCAGAGGGTGGCAGGACGCACCATGGTTGGGCAGTGCCTGGGCCAGGCAGGACCCAGGGATCTGCTGCGGGCTGGATCCAACCTTCGGGCCATATTTTGCCCACCCCTGCCATAACCCGCATGGTAGGAAGGTGTAGCTTTGACTGTTGTGAATAGTTAGGAGCAATGCCTCCTGATGGAAAGCACAGAAGGTAAAGGTAATGCACAGGTCTATTGTGTGAATCTGCTTCAGCAAATCCTTGCTAAGGAAGTTTGTGAAGAACTAATATAGTAGTAGAGGAATTCCATCTTCATTGCCTTTCCTAACCATGCTGTAAAGGTAGGAAGTTGTAAGTCAAACTAAATGCACAGCTAATACCTTCTGCCATGTTAAGGATCTGTAAAGAGTTTCTTTAATTGCAAAAGATGGCTGACATCTTACTCTACTATATGCTCCTAATTTCTTTCCTTTTTCC
>NW_005841929.1:2797944-2814263 GCF_000455745.1 Alligator sinensis | reverse complement strand
TTCCCTACTATTCCTGTCCCATAGCCCTTACTTTTCTGTTTAATGCTTCATGGAAGAAGTAGTTTTATTACTGTTCACATGCTCAGGTGTCAGGGACCTGCACACACTCAGCCAGTTTTTAAAACATACTGTTGATTATTTCATTTTGTGGTTTAAATAGAATCTGTGTGGTCAATATTGTTGGGTATGAGAGTTCTCTCTCTCTGCATTACAAGCATATATCATACTGGACTGGATGCAAGATCAGCATCAGACAGGTCCCCAGAACTGTTGTGCCATGCCACTCCCCTGAAAAGATGCAATTCCTCTGCAGCGCAGAATGAAGGATGGGTTGAAAGAGAGTCTTCCTCTCTCTCATTGAAAATTGCCTTAGTGTACGAACTTCATGCTGTGGTACCAGCAGGGCCATTCACTTCACTAGCAAATTTTGCTAATCTGTTTGGTTCTTCAGCTCCCTCATGTTTAATTATTGGTAACAATTCTTTCATTCCCCAGCTTCATTCTCCTACAAAGCGCAAGAATTCTCCTTCAAGTGAGGAATTAAGTACTCTCTGGAGAGTTTTAATGAAATAGAAGTTCTGTGTCTACAGGGCATCAGTCTTGTTCTGTCCCTCTATCACCATCCCTGCACCCCTCCCTAAAACCCCTCAAACTAGTCAACCAAAGATTAGGTGCTCTGAAATGTTTGCTAAGAAAGCAGCCCTGTTTTGACAGACAGCAATTACAGCACCTGGGCTAAAGGCAGACTTTACAGCTCTTCTGGGAATCCTTCATGAATAGTCACCATGAGCTTGGCGCAGCCCTGCGCAAACAAGCTTTGTAATCATATTGAACTCAAAGCCCCCTGTTTCTTTCTCCCCCCCCCCCCCCCCCCCCCAATGTGACTGATTAATATGGACATTCCGCCTCCGCCAACACAAATTCTGAAAAGGTCCTCACAGTCCTTAATAATGTTGAATTTCTTAGGATGAGGGGAGAAACTCTAACTCTGCTTAACCGGATTTGTTTGAAGCCTTTTTTATGTGTATACATACACATACATACCTTATTTAGCTTTGTGCCTTTATGGTTCCTTGGGTTTAAATAATTTACTTCACATTTGTGAAGATCCCCTGAAGTACAACTGTGAGGGTTGTTGCTGTTCTAATTTTATATGAAGCCAAAAATATGACTTAAATAATAATATGAATAAATAGCTTCTGTCTTTGTCTTTTCTGGATGAAGATTGCCTGATCTTGTTTATGATGGTGACTGAAGTGTTCATCGCCCATGCAGTGAAAAAAAAATTGGACTGTTACTGGTCTTCTATGGTAAATCAGTCATATACTGCTGTTTATAGCTTGCCTAATTCCTAGTTCCTCTGATGTGATCTCTTTTCCTTTTTGTTACACTGTTTGTTTCCATATCCCTCATTTACTTCCAACCCTCACTGTTTTTGGTTCATTCCTTATGTCTCCTTATTTTGGGAGGCTTGGGCTATGGTAGCTGAAAATTCCACGTCAGCCAGTAATCATTGAAGCCTATATTAGGAAAAAGGAGGGTTTGGGGGTTTGTTTGTTTGTTTTTTACATGAAATGAGATTTGCTAACACAATATATTTCTCCCATTGTAAATTCCTAATATAGACAGGGCAAATGGTACTTTTAGGTTCACTTTGAGAAGCGACATCAAGGTGAAACTGCTACTTGCCAGTACTGTAGTTTCACAATGAAAGCCATCTTGTCTAAAATAAGCAACTTTTCCCTAGTGTTGACACGGCCACGGAGAATCTTTTGGGCCACTAGTATTTGCAGTGTTTTCTGATAGGCCATAGTGGGTTGGATTTGGTGGCCCATGTATAACTTTTGTGGATTCCTTGCTCTATTTTTAAGTGAACTCCTTCAGATTTTATCCAGAGTAAGGCATACAGAATAGAAAATGCAACTTTTCTGTGAAGAAGGGGTCTGTTCCAGTCAGGCTGTTATTGCTTTTCTCCCCTCAGCATGACCTCTGCTTAGAGCATGCACTGGCCCCTGTCAGCGTCTTCATGGGGAAGAGAGGTATTCATACATCTTTGAGCACACTGTTCTCTTTGCAGTGAGACGAGAAGGCGTTGATCTCTGAGGATCACAGTAACGGCTCTGAAGCCACATGAAAGCTAGCAGTGTTAATCCCCTTGCTGTGGCTTGTGGTAAATTTCAGTTACCATGTTACACCAAAGGTAAAGATTTTATAGGACACACTAGTCTTGGGGAAAAAAACATCCACTTGACTTTTGGCTGGAGCCTCAAAAGTATCACCGTGAAAGAACTGGCAAACTTAGAATGCTGCTGACCCTTTCATGAGATCTTCTGCTAATAACCTCACTATTGTTACACACCTGAGGTTCCACATTGAGCAAGTTATGCTATGTATGCAGTCATTGTGAAGTTATTAATTTTTAGCTGCTAGGTTTTAGATATATTAAAGAGAAGACAAGAAAATATTCCTTTTTTTCCCTCTACTTTTTTGCTTCTATCCCAGGCAGAAAATCAGCTTCCCCACTTAATACACCCACACCTATTTTAATGCTGATCTTGGGAAAACAGAGGTAGGTAAGAAAATACATTAATTCCAGCTCCATTCCACACTTGAAGAATGATTGGACAGTGTAATTGTAGTCTCAGCATTGCCATATCAACCCCAAGACTCCTGTATAAAGGAATGCCATGTGATGCTGCAACTTCCCTCCCTGTTGACCACAGTATTCATTCCTGAGCCATGTATACCTAACAAATTTATCTGAACAAAATACTCATTGATGTGAGCATGACCAGTGAGTCATTCTTTATCATAGGATTAGCCATAGGTTTAGAAGAAATAAACCAGTTTTTTTTTGCTTTGGCCAACTTTAGTATTAGGCCAACATAAGCATCAGATGACTTTGTTTGAAATAAATCCCCAAATCCAGTAGGGAATGCCAAGAATACAACCAGCAAATGGTTAGCCTTTAATTGGGAGGCTACCATGACTCTAGAAAACAAGGTAGTTCAGGACCCATAATTTCTTCTCATGCCCAAGGAGTTTGTGTAATTTGAGTGGTTAGGGCAGAAGAGTCCCCTATATTTATAATACAAAGTGTTCAGTTCCTTGTTTGTTGGCTCTTTTTCCATAATGACTTTAGAACCCTGTTACTCTGAGAAAAAGATGAGAGTTTTCAGTACTATACTCTGTATTACTACCTGAGTTTATTTTAAGATGTCAGAGCCAAAAGGCAAAGGCTAAAGGCTTGTATGTCAGAGCCCTTTATCACAAATTTGTAATCTCCCTATTATAGCCCAGTCTCCACAGCAGGATCCTTGTACCTCAAAATACCCCAGTGAATACTCTGCTAACCTGCTCTTTATTAGAAAAACCAGTGGCTGAGTTAGCCTTGGAGGAGTCCTTTGTTTTCTTAACATTTTGGTACAAAGAGTTTTTGAGACAGAAAAGAACTAAAAACTAAAACGTGGAAGAAAAACAACACATGGCAAATATTTATTTCTTGGGTAGAGAGCTGGGTCTGGAGGATGGGATTATTGTAGTAAGTTTACTCCACAGTCTTGTCACCACAGCAATTTGTTGCAGGACAAGATCATTTCTAAAGCTGGTATTTACTGCTAAATGCAACAGGCCTGGGGCAAGTGTAGGCCAGCAGCAAGAGGCAACAGTGAGGCAGGACCTATTGTTTCTTTAAGTGGTTTCAGAGCTGTCCAGGTGTCCTGATTTAAAGGCTGCTCCTTGAGACAGGAAATTGTATCTTGTTCTGAGGTTTACTGTAATAAAGTACATAATCCTGGGGGACGGCACTGCTGGGTCCATGAATCACTTTATGGGCTGGCTGTTCTGACCTCAGCCCTGTGATTTATTCATGCCATACCAGGGCAGGAATGGCAAAAATGTAACCAGCACATGGTCTCCCCCCAGATGAGTCTTTAACTAGGAGTCTGCCATAAATCCATAAAGCAGCTTTGTTCAGGGCCAACCGTTTCACTTGCTTTGCCCAAGAGGTCTCTGCTGTGTACCTGTTAAGGGTTTCAGAGTAGGGGAATCCCTACAGTTCCCAGGTGTTTCGCTAATTCTTTGTTCTTGTGTAACCTGTATAGCATCTTGAATTGCTTGTTTGAAAAAGAACAAGTGGTTCTCCAGCCATATTACGCTCAGCAAAAATCAGAGCTCTGGAAAGCCCAGGAATTTTGTAAAATTTTTTCACTGTTGGATTATTACTAATAAATACTCTATTGTAATGTCTTCCGTCTTAGTTACTTCAGAGCACTTTATAAATGTTAATGAATATGCCCTTAAAACACTCCTATTTGCCTGATAAGTAATATTTTCCCTAATCATCGAGGCACGGTATATTAAGTGACTTGTCCTGGGTCACACACAAAGTTATGGCAGTAAAGAATAGATCCCCAAACCTTAACAATCGTTCTGTATTAACCACTACACTGTATTTCTGTTGTAATTTGATCGAGTTAGTTTACTCAGTTCAGAGCTGCCAGTCCACACGTCTGTAAGTCGAACTGCGTCTTCCTTTGGTTGCCTTTGCTTCTTGGCTTAATTTATGAAAATGTAATGGCAATAAACATTTTTATATTTCTCCCTACTTAATACAAGTTCCTAAAGTCTCAGAAGCTCTTTCAGTTCTCTAGGAACCTTTTCCCCTTCTTTTTCCTTACTAGCAGCCAGAACACTTTCTCCTTCTTATGTCTAAATTTGATTCTACTCTACCCTGCTCAAGTCCCTGGAAAACAGTTAATATAGGAGGCGTGAGAGTCCTCCTCCCTGCTGCTGTTTTTTGTGATTCAGTCTTAAGAGTAAGATGACCATGTGTTACAAAAGTAGTTTCATTAATGGATTTTCGATAACTTGAAAAAGACTGGAATAGAATCTCACTGACACACCTACATCTACTTAGATGCCTAATGGGTGGAATGGAATCTAGCCCCTGCTTATGTAACCCACCCCTTCTTCTAGAGATGAGAGCCTCACACTCTTGGTTTTCTGTTCCTTGTGAATCTCTGGGGCTCCCAACCAGTAGAGTCCTCCACACATATCATCATATTGTTTCCACCTCACCATTTTAAATAGGTTAGATAGCTTTGGGATCTCACAGAAAGACTTGTTCGCTTCCAAAATCTACCAAGAAATGTTATTATTATAATGAAAGTATTATCCCTAAAGTGTTTCCTTCCCAACTCTATCACTTCTACCTTAAACGTTTCTTAGTCTCTTTCTAGCAACCAGTTTAAGAAAATATAAACACATCTTTATGTAATGTTGATAGGGTTTAACTTTCTTGTAGCTTAGTTGTTACAAGAACTTAAAACCCACTCGCAATATAGGTACAATCCAAAATGTGTTTTTAACAGTGTGATAGCCAATTCAAAGGTAGTTGCAGTGTATCAAGGTTCCCCGGTTTTAGAAGAGCTTTAAATATACACCATGTTACTCACTCAATCACTATATATCCTCTCTCTGTAACAGCAAGCTTGTTTCATTTTTTTTAAAGGTATCATTCCTCTCAAGTTCAGAGACCTGGATTTTGAGTTTCTCACTTGATATGTATTCAAACAGTTATGTTAAAGCTTTTGACACCATGTACCATAAGCAGGCACCTCATTGCCTCAGTCTAGCCCTGAGTGCCCAGATAGGCCCCCAGATGCCTGGATCAGATCCCATACAGTCCATGTGCTAGGATTGGGCCCTAGGCCCAGTGCTGTTCCGGCCTGGCACTGCGTACTGAGTTTGGGTACCTAATCTTGGACGCAGGGTGTGGGGCTCCCCATGGGTCTGGAAATTTAACAGCAGGGGAGCAGTGTCATCACTCCCCTGCTGCCACATTTTTGGACCTATGGGAAGCCTCAAGGACCAGATGACATAACATCAGGAGCCAGATCTGGCCTGTGGGCAAGGGGTAGAGCACCCCCATACTAGAACAAAAGAAATGTCATTTACTAGGTCAGGCTATAGGTCCATCTAGCCCAATATCCTGTTTCACACAGTGTTAGAGCAGGGATGCTGAGGGGGAGGTTGAACAGGGGAAATGCAGAATCTTCTACCCTCTGTTTTTTTCCTGTTGCAGGAAAAAATTTTAATATTCAGAAGTTTAAGAACTATACCTAGTAAGTATGTACACATAAATGTTCAACCCAAGAATACTGTCTTCATGGGGTTTTCATATGTTTTAAAGTTACAGGGCTTTTATACCATTTTTGACCTAGTTAATGAGTTCATAGACATTTTGTTACCATCAGGAAGATCATCATTGTCTAGTGATTACAGCTAGACTGATGTTTCATATGTCTGCAATACAGTCCAGGATTCGCCAAGGATTCACTCTGAGACCTTCAGTAAGTCACTTCAGCTTTCTACACTGTTTCCCACCTAAAAAGATGGTGGTGATACTGCTGGCATCATAAGATAGTTGAGGCTTCATTAGCATGCTTATAAAACACTTAGAGATTTGTGAATGAAAAGCACTGTAGAAATGGAGTGCATCATTATAACCAACACTGATCTACTAATGAAAGTCTGTCAGCAGTCTGCTTCCATGGTTTAGATCAATCTTGCAGTGCTTGTCTGAAGCAGTATATGCTCTCCCTCCCTACAGCGTGCAATTCGAAGTTCAGTGCAAGAATAATGCAGAATAAAGATCAGATGGTGCTCAAAAATATGTTATGATCCCGACTTCACATAGCATGCAAATTATTTTAAACTAGACATCTGGAGAATTGTTTATCCTAAAAGCACATCAGTGAGTCAGAATCTAGTTGCATTGATAATTCATATAGATCTCCTCTGCATTAAAAGACTTTGAGTTAGGTGTATTTGCAACAAAAAAGAATTATCAAAGTAGGCTCCCCAGTGCTGGTCTACCTACCTGCTGTCCAAGTATTTATTTGTTGTAAGGAGTTTGCAAAAACAGCCTCATCATAAAGCTCTAGCAAGCAGTTCTTGGATCTGCATTACTATACCTTTTGTGCTCTAACATTTTTTAAGATACTTCCCATGAGTATATCCATCAGTAGAAAAAATGGTAGCAATACTATGTTAACTAGGGTTTTTATGTCAATATGGCAAACTTTTTCAGAAATTTAGAATTGGTTAATAAACTCAACTAGATAGAAAAGCTTAGGAACTCCAATGTGGAAGAAGCTTGAATTTTATTTAAATCAAAATTTCAAAAATGATTTGGAATTTATGTACCAAACAAAAGGGTGGTGGGGGGAGAAACCTTATAAGGAAAGACTTCAAATCTAAGTGCATAAACAAAACTTCAAAAAAAGTAGTTAAGAGAAGTCAGAGAGCCTGGCCTACAAAGATAAAAAGTAAGATTGATCCTCAAAGAAAGCTACATTCTAGAGGTCAAAAAGTGATAAAGTAAGAACCGAAAGACATGGCAAGTTAGATCTCTCAAAGGGAATTAAAACAAATAGTAAAAGATTCTATAGCCAGAGAACAGGAAGAGAAGTGAGACCACTTTATAGTAAGATTAAAGATAATGTAAATGTGGCACCAAAATTAAAGTACCATATTTACTCAAATACAAGATGAGGTTTTTTTCCTGATAGGCTTGGGTGGGAAAGCCCCTCATCTTACATTTGCATAAAAGGAAACCTCATTAAATATAGTGTCTATCACTAAACTGCTGCCAAAAGTAGCATGTGCTCAGTAATAGAAACCAACTATGAAGCTGGTTAAATGCACCCAGTACTGAGCATGACTATAAAATACCTAGCCTACATGGGATAAACATGCTGATGAGAACTTTTTTTGTGTATGTATGTGTGGCCCTCAAAAGAACAGATTGGCATTCCCTCCATAGGGGACTGGCATGCAGCTTGGAGGTACTATAGTACCTAGTCGCACCAAGAGAGCCAGAACCAGCCCTTACACCCTCCCCTTACTTTTTTTTAAAGAAATTTTGTGTTCCGAGCCAAATTAGCCAAAGCACATCCAAATCCATGAGTCAGTCCAGAACCATAAGTAGCCCTCCAAGCCCAGAGGTTTGGGGTTCAGATGCTCCAAAGCTTTACCTGCCCTCAGCCATATGGCTGCAGGAACAAGACTCCCATTTCCAAAAAACAGGCATTAAGCCCATTACCAACACCTCAGCAGGTACTAAATCATGCTAGAAAAACAGTTATTCCTGGAAGGTTTAAGAAAAACTGCCTTCTTGAACCCAGATGCATAGTATTTCCCTCCCCTTACTACCAAAGAGGCCAAAATGCCTATCTGAAAAGTACATATAGTATGTCCCATTGAGTGCAGTCCACATCAGCACCAGCTCTTTTTTAAGTCATGGTAAGCCACTATATTGCATGCATTTAAACTTCCTCTTCACTCCCAGAGCTGAGCTGTGCCTTTCTTTTCCACATCCAGTCATTCCTTTTTCTTCACCAGCCTTAAATGTTTGGAAAACATCACCAAACAGAGCCCCAAACACTTCACCCAGAATATCCCTCTGTTGCCACCACTCTCAGCCTGTTGCATATAATTAGTGTGGCTCTGCCCTCTATGAGGTAGAACCAGACCATGTTGCCCTGCACCTTATCTGCATATAAAGTTTTGAAGCATCCCAGGATGCATGGCAAGGACACCTAGTTCCAGTCATTTGGAGGGGGGTGCTAATTAGCACATGGATCCTTTGTAGGGATATCTGGAGTATGCACAAAGACTGACTCTGGGGAGCCCAGCCTAACAGACTATATGGTTAATCCTGAGCCTTTTACCTTTTGATTAGTGTCAATAAGGGGTACATCTACACATTCATTAATGTGCTTTTGCTAATGCACATTAAATTTAGTACCCGCATTGTGAGGTACTAGAAAAAAAGCACATTAGCCTATTTTAATGTGCATTAGCAAAAGTGCACGGGTTCTTATTGTAATGCTTTAATGTACATTAAAAGAATGTAAATTAAAGCACACGTGTAGACATGCCCAATTTGTACTATATATAAAGTAGATGCAAAAGTGCTGCTTAGAAGTGTGTTTATGGAGTAAGTGTGTTAAAACTTGCAGCAGTTTCAAAAAGGTAAAACGTATCAATTCTGGATGAACTAACTAAGTCTATAGATATTATATGCAAATTACTAAAGGCATGTCTATTTCAAGGTTATTGTTTTCAAATTTACATCTCACTTCAACATGCTTGGAGAGAACAGGGTCTTGACAGTAAGGAGTTGGGGAAGGGGCTGTCGCGGGAAGAAGTTGGAGGGGCAGTGCTCAAGGGGGCTAGCTGACCCCCAGATTTATTTGCCCTGCTGTAGCAGTGGGAGGGGAACAAATTAAAGGCAAACCTCCAATAATTATATTCTATACCTGGAAAAGTATAACACATTTATACATTGTTCATATACTTAATGTAATTATTGGGGGGTTGTTTTATGATCAGGGCCGTCTTATATTCGGGTAAATACAGTAATACTTTTGCCCTAGTTTTCAGTAAAGATGATGATGTGGGGCAAAGGAGCAAATGGGAACAGCTAATGGGAATGATTATGTTGAGATGGAAATGATCATATTTGAGGAAGAATCAAAACTCAGATTAATCTGGCATACTGCAAGAAGCCAGATAATCTCCATTCCAGGAATACTGAAGGATTGGCTCATGAGATTGCAAAACTGGTAACAGCCACTGGTATCGGGGAGCTTCCATATGACTGGAGAATAACCAATGTAGTACCTATATTTAAGAATGGTTGGGGGAGGTGTTTGGTTGACTAGAGACCTGTTAATTGAACCTCAATAATAAGCAAGTCTTTTAAACAAATTTCAAAAGCAAAAAAACAAAGGGAAAATGAGATTAAATGCATCAGGGTTATAACAAAAGTAAATCACATCAGATCAGCCTGTTATCTTTCTTTGGGTGCATCTACAAGAGATGCTTTACTGAGGAGTTGACTAATTAGCTCCTCAGTAAAGCATCACCATCTACACATGTACCCCTATTAGGCTGGAATAAATTAATTAACAGTGCTGTAGGATAGTACTGCCCAACACAAGTACTGTCCAATGGCAGAGTTATTTATTCTGCTGCAACACGCATGTAGACAGTGACTAGGGCTGGCTGGGGCACAAGGGTGCTACAGTGCGGGGGCTGCCTGCTAGCTAGCCTGACACTGTAACACCCTCATGCCCCAGGCAGCACATTGAGCTGGGTGGAGGAGCAGCTCTCAGGTGGCAGGCTGACTCCCAGAGCTCCCTGCCAGCCAGGGCTGCACTGTCCTGCCTCAACATACAATCCTAGTTGCACATGTAAATGCTGTGCCTGGGAACAATAAATTCTGATGTGAACTGCATGAGAATTTATTGCATCTCATTAATATCATGTGTAGATGCACCCTTTGATAGGACAACTGATTATTGTAGACCAAAGAAATTCAGTAGATCTAATATATCTGGACTTCAGTAAGCTACTTGATATAGTGCCTCATGAGAAATTGTAATTCAACAGAGGATGAGGTTAGTACAAGAATTGTAGGGTAGAGTAAGACATTGGATAAAGTAAGCTGTGTTGGATTTGGGACTGTCAGACAAGAGGGCAGCTACTGCACTATTGGAGCTAATCTTATGAAATATTCATGAATATTCATGGAATATTCATGATGTTTAACACAAAACATAGGAGTGTGCTGATATTTATTGATGGCACAAAGCTGGACGGCATCTTGTATACAACGGAAGATTGAGCTCTCATACATAAAGAACTTTTTGAGGACTAATGAGACTAAGTTCCATAGTATAAAAATAAGATTTCTATGGACCGATAGTATTAGAAGCAACGGATTGTAGGAAAACTTTGAGGAGGCAAACACAATTGTTTTGTAAGATATACCAGTAGAACTGTCTTAAAGGTGGCACTTAGGAGCACAGAGATATTGATCTGTTCAGGAGGAGTAAAATGACTCCCTACCTCTCAGAGTCTGTCCACCAATGTCAATATAATTCATAATTAATTTCAGGGTTGTTGTGAAGTGTAGAAATGTGCGGTTCCCCAGTTAATTCACGGGGCCAGTTTCTCTCTTAATATGGACCCTAAAAAGAAGAATTTGAAATTAAGAACGCTTAAATTAAAGCAGAATTATCTCTTATACCACGTTGTTTGGGTTTGGGGGGGAGCGGGGAGGGGTTTGGTGAATGGGGCGAGACTGGGGGGAAATGAGTGAAATTATACAGACTAGAAATAAATTTTAGAAAACAAAGTTGTACTAAAAATAAGACACATTTTTAACATAGTGGATAATTACCAGTAGTAAGCCAACATAGTAAAGGGATATTTTTTCATCATTTGAAGTCTAAAATTAAGACTGGTGATGGTATAACTTTCCAAAAGACAAACCACACCTCAAACTGAAGTTATCTGCTTTATGCAGTAATTACTGACCAAGGGTCCTTGACGTGTGTTATGCATGTTAGGTGATGATTATAATGGTCCTGTTTGCCTTAAAATCTATGCATATATAGCTTTGGAAGTCTCCTAGCTAATTTCATGGCAAATAGACCTAGAATACTGTGGAAATAGAAAAAGTATAAGTCTCCTGAAATGTGGTGCAGACAACTGAGTAGACATGAGTTATTTGTTACAGAGAAGGAAAGGTTATGTAAACATCAGGACAGTGACAAAGTGCAGGGATTAGGTGCTTAAAATAGTCAGTAATACTTTAAACCGACAGCTAGATAAATGAAAAATTTCAGTAGCTGGAACTATGGGCAGAGACAACAAGATGACAGCTTTGAAGAAACCTTTGAATTTGGGAGTCAGGTGATCAGGATTAGGTACAAGTGTACATAGGATTTACATAGGGTTGAAGTAAGAGGCACTTATATATCTTGTTAGTCAAGTCTTCCAGTCTATGTTGCTTGCATCTAACCTGGGTCATTTGTATTATTTTTTTCATTCCAACATGGGGAATACATTTTCCTGTCTACATTCTGTCCAATTCTTAGTCATTCTAAAACAATTAGAACATTTGAGTATTATTAGATTATCCGTAATGGTTATTGTGTGTTCCTCCAATTCAGCTTTTTGTTATGAAACTTGGATTCATTATTTTTTGTTCTGTGCCAGAGTTTAGTGAGGTTAATGAAAAATCAAAACTGTGATTTTTCTTCTTTTTTTGCTTTTCAGAGTCTGTTAAATAGAAACACATTAGTTTTAGGCATCTGACAGGATTTGGTTAATCTTTTCTTAATATAATGAAGAGTACTGGAATATGGACAGATGCATATTTCTTTTTAGCATGTCTTCCTGCCACCTCCAACTAAAAAGTTCTTTGAGATTTACGAATGAAAAGTGCAATATGAGAGTGAAATAGTAATAATAGCACTATGGTTACAGGATGGAAGAGCTAGAGTTGTTTAAGGATGAAAACAAGAGACCAGGAGACAAAATACTTGGAAACTGCTATTGGTTTCTACCACTTGACTTTTCCCTGCTTTTATTTATATAACTATTAAAGAGGTACTAGTGAATGCTTGTTAAGTGTTCTGCTCTCTCAGGCGTTCAGGAGTGTTTTCTGTGTTCTGTTCAAATGTAATGGAAGTTTTTTTCTCATGCAAACATTTGAGCTTCTTCCAGTTATTGTGAAGGAAAAGTTCCCCCATTAACTCTAAACTATAAAATGTCATAAGTCCTTAAACATACAGATACAGTCCACAACGGAAAACATTTTAATCCAAGAGCATTGTAAGCAGTACCATTGGTTTGAATTCTCTTACATAACAAACACAATTGTTATTTCCCCTTTTGAACAATTTTACTGAACAAGAAGTTGCTCATTTACCAGCTGTCCAATTATAAGGTATTAATTTAATCAAGTTCCCTTGATCACGTGAGTGTCTGATCTCTTTTCTAAAGGGAGCATGTTAACAGGCTTATTCTTATTTGACTGCCTATTATATGTTTAATTTAAATAGACGTTCCTTTTTATGATGAGGCAGGCAGAAAGCCAATGCCGTGCCAAAGACTGAGGGATTAGCAGTGGATTGAGAAATCCTTCATTTCTAGTTTTAGATTCTTTACGGCAAAGAATCTATGTGGAAGCTGAAAGACACGACCATTTCTCCTTATTGGAATACGTGGTAGCGGCTTTCAGTTCATTGAAATAATGTGCCACTGTGTCCTGTTGACCCAAAGTGTGAAACAAGACTATGTGGAAATCTGACTGTATCCTAGTAAGAATTAATTAGCAGCAATGTTTCCAAGTGAAGGAATATAAACAGAACTAGAATCCAAAAAACCTACTTGATAGGGGTGCACCAATAGAGATTTTTTTGGCCAATACCGATAGCTGATTTTTAAGGAGCCATATTGTCTGATACCAATCTGATTGCCGATATGCAGTGGGGCAGCTTGGAAAGGAGCATCTGGCTGGTAGGTCTGTTGTGAGGGAAGGGGCAAGGTGAGGGAAGTGGCGTGGCAGGGAGCAGATTGAGGCCCCTGTGATGAGGGAGGGGCTGGGGCTGGGGCTGGGGCAGGTGCAGGCACCACACAGCCAGGCCGGGGCATGCAATGGAGCTGCAAGCAGCTCATCCAGGGGGAATGGGGACGGGGGTGGGGGCAGCTCCTGCTGCTGCATGCACCCCCAGGGGAGGAATGTGGGGGGGTGTGCCCCCTGGATCTGTGCACAGGGCAAGGGCAGACTGCCTGCTGCAAGCTGGGGCCAAGGCAGTGCTGGGCTCTTCCCAGCAGGGGGCAGAGCCAGGCTGCGCTTGGGGTGTGTGGTAGCAGTGCTAGGAGGGGGCTACGGGAGGGGCTGCAGTCACTCCAAAATCCACCATAGTCCCCCCAGTCCTCCCCCTCCCAACACTGCCATCGCCCGCACCAAGCACAGCCTGGACCAGCCCACCCTCTGAGAACAGCCTGGCACTGCCCTGACCCCAGCCCACAGCATCAGCCCACCCTTGCCATGCACACAGACCTGGGGGCACATGTGCCCCATGCCCTCCAAGGGGTGTGCATAGGGGCAGAAGCCACCACCCCCTCCCCACTCAGTCCCACACTCCGCTTCGGCTGGGCAGTGCCTGCACCTGCCCTAGCCCTACTCCCTCCCTTGCCATGGGGGCCCTGATCTGCCCCCCCTCGCCCCTTCCCCCACAACAGACTTACCAGCCAGGTGCAGCTGCTCTCCATGCTACCAGACCATGCTCCTGGCCACCTGCATGCTGTGCTACAGCTGTGCAAATGTACGTGGAATTTATTGGCCACATTATTGGCCATGAGAGTCAGCCAAAAAAAGCTGATTGCCAATACAGTCAGTTTTCCTTATATCAGTGGCAATCTGATATTGGACTGATGCATCAGTGCACCTCTACTATCTGAGTTACAATATTCCATACCTGTAAAACCAAACAAATCTAGAAGGAGATCCAGGGGTGAGACACTGAGAAGTGCAATATAAAAAGTATGCCCATGTTCCTGAATATGTTAAGGACAAAGGTTCTGGAAAACATTTTTTTGTTATCAATGGTTCTATGATCTATCTGCTTAAAAAGATGTGGAAATTATGGAAGAAAGAGCAATGCAAGTAATTGTTTCATCTTACTAAATTTAACAATCACCGGTTTCAGAATTTTCATGAAGTAGCAGTGATGAGAGAGCCATTACAGCCACCTACACACGTGCACTGAGGTGAAGGAGGAGACTCGATTAATTGAGTCTACTGGAGCGTGGTAATAATTACTGTGCTCCAGCAGACTCCAGCATCAGCATCCCAGCACTGAAAAATGGAGGTGGGAATACTTTAACTAAAGCTCATTGAACGAGTTTTAGTTAAAGCACCCTCTGCCATTTTTCAGTGTGAGGATGTTGATACACATAACGCTCCTGGCACTTTAATCTGAGAGGCTCCCCAGTTTCTCTGAGCTGCTCTAATTAAAGTGTGCCTTCCCCTCCCAAGCACATGCATAAATGCCCTATGAAACCACAGTATGGTCTAGTGAGAGGAAAAATGGTTTTGGTTTGTTTTTTTTTTCTGGTGATCCTTTGTTGCCTTGCAGTTGTTGCCACTGATGTATGGAAGGCTTCGGGAAGGATAGTGAGGAGACATAGATTGAAAAGATTAGTTTTCTGATTGCACACACCATTTTTGTCTCCATCTCAGCTTCTCCAGGTAAAACAGACAATTGCATTACTTTCTATATAGGGAAGATTGGAACATGGAATAGAAGTGGGTGGCTAAAATTCTGCTTAGACCAGGCAAAGATGATACTGGTTGAATAAGGCAAACGACCAAGAGGAGTGATATGAATGGTTTTGTCTTTTGGTTCAATGTATGAGTCTGTTGTTTGTGAATTGAGTTTGAGTATAAGGTTTTAATTTGACTCCTAGTTGCTAGTAGAAGGGCAAATAGCATCTATGGTCAAACGGATTTTTTTTCCCTGTAGCAAGAAGTTTTCTTGGGTTTTTTTCAGATGTAAACCCTGCAATCAGCATACATACTTTTGCCACTTCTGGATTTTGTTGCTTCCATGTGCTTTACATGGCATCTTAATCCCTACAGAAAACAGATAATCAACATTTGGCAACTGACTTGTCAAGCAGGGTGTCATTTCATGAGCATTTTAAACCAATGCTCAGATGTGTACAGTGACTGCCTGTTTACCAGGTTCATTTTAAGATGTTAATTTTGCCCAGTAAAGCTCTAATGACTGGGCACCTACCCATTTATGAGTCTGCCTCTTGCCTCATGATATACTTTTACAGTTAGCAGAAACATTAGAGCTAAGTTCCACTGATTATAAAAGAGAAGAGGCTGTTGGCTGAGCACTTCCTGCTAGGGCTCTAAACCTTTGTTTCACCCTTTTATTTTGTTTCTGCCTCACTTTTTAACCATCAGGTCATACTGCATGGCCTGAAAAGAGCTGGAAGGGTTAGGTTGGAAGTCCAGTGGTAGTATTTTGTTGATGGGCCTTATTTTTAAACTCCTTATGTTACAGCCAGGAGAGTACACCCCCTGACTAAACTGGTGAGTAGATTTGTATTTACAAGAGTTTGTCAAGGGTACTCAGGATATTTTTGGTGCTGTCTTGTACAGTTGGTACAAATTTCTTTTAATAAATAATAAATAAGATCTATCAGCTTTATGTTCTCAGCTCTCACATATATTTCTCCCTAAGAATCTTCATGCTGACAGCTTTAGCAAATCCTGCTTGCCCAGCAATTCCTTATATTTCTGTTCAAAATATTGTTGTCACCATTTGGAGGCTATAAAAAGGCCTGCACAGTACTCCTGCCATGAGGGTACCATGGCTGTGCAAAGCAAGAGGAAGGTGTAACAAATAAACTGTATTGAGACTTATCTGCAAGAAATA
>NW_005841929.1:2781756-2797934 GCF_000455745.1 Alligator sinensis | reverse complement strand
GGGGGGGTGGCTGTAGAGGCAACCAGAAGTAATGCAAGGCTCTTGCTTACAATGGCAAATCAGTTACAAAAAGGATCATAGGCGGGATCAGAGGAAAGTAGAGCTGGAAGGGAACTGATGAAGTCCTGCTCAAGATCATCCCTGACTAAACTATGCCAGCCAAGTGTCTGTGTAACTTGCTCTTGAAAAATTCCACAGATGGAGATTCTGCAAATTCTCTAGGTAGCTTGTTCCCATATTTGACCACACTTACAGTCAGAAAGTTCTTCCTAATCTCCGTCCTAATTTTCTTCTGCTGCAGTTTGAGGTCATTGACCTTTAATAGAAAAAAATCAAAGGTACAATCAGAGATTTCTGTAAGACTGGAGTTTATAGGTTATGGTATGTTACCAGGAGAGAAAACAGATTTGATCCTTTGGATGAGATCAGCATTGCTCTGATTATGTCAGTTCAGCAGTGATTGTAAAACTTTTCACAGCTGATCTTAACTTTCAGTCATGTTATTGCAATATATACATGTTCTACAGATGAAGAAAATCAAACTTATTAAAAGTAAAATAATATCCAAAGAATGGAAACACCATCAGTCCTGCACTGATTGGAACCTGTTATCATTCTGCTTTTACCACTGATACAGTGCCCCACAATCACAATCATGAGGAGTATGCTCTGGAATACAAGGATTTCTAAAATCCTTTTTAGAAATCTACTTTCCAACTCTATTTACCAAAAAGCCTCCTTCCCTTTTCGAGACTTGCCAGGAGAGACCTAGGAAGGAGTGTTTGTAGTTCCCTGAAAGCAGAGTTCTGCAGGAGAACAACTTTAAAGACATCCTGATTTGTATTAGGATTTGTAGGTCAGAGGGCAAATTTGGCTGGTCTGGTAGTTAAAGCATCGGTGGTGAATTGAATGGATCATTTTTATCACTTCTTATTGGAGTTCTGCTGCTACCAGCTCACTATCCAAGGAATACAACATATTAACCATTCAGTGCTAAGGATTACTAAGTAGTTTGGAAGGCTCTTGCTTACATTATCAAAAGTATGTCATGGTTCACCAGAGAGAAAAAAAAAGGAACAAAAATGGTGATTCTCATACATCGAGGGTGAGCAGCATTTTTTGTATTGCAGTCATAGCATTCACATCTACCATAGTGGTGTTTTGCATGCTAGTAACAGCACATGGCAGGGTAAATCTTTGTGAGCTGTAATATATTACTTGCTTTTTTTTCAAGTTGGTTAAAATTACTTTCATGAATCTCAAAATGCTTGGGTACTGTAACCATCAAATCCTGAACATCTTCATTAAACACTAGCACGAGAGGTCTCTTCTGTGCCATATGTTTCTTCTTTAAAGGCCTTTGAATTCCTGTTTATGTGATGTTCCATACAGCACCCTAAAACTCTCATTCAAAGCCATTGCAGCAGTACCAGCCCTGACTAATGACATCCCTGTTCAACTCCTGAGCATATATGAGGAACAATAGCTTCCAACCAGTTCCAGTTATTTCAATTCATCTTTTTCTGTCATATGTAGAATAGGAAAAACCTTTCTGTCTAGTTTGCTTTACTGATTCTTATTTAGTTCTCTTTTTTCTGTAGTTCATATTAATAGCATATATTAGTAGTCTTCTAATTGCACGTAGTTAATTACAGATTGTTTTTCCTTTGATTAAAGGAGGTCTTTAAAGTTTTGCCTTAATTCCAAAATCTACAGTGGGGATAAAGCCACATGAGGGACTTAAGTAATACACAATTTGTCCAGTTGTCTGCACAGTTAGACAGACATTGAGTGCTTGGAGGAGATACAATCTTTAGCACAAAGTGTTCTTTGTTGTGTATTCACTCCAAAGGCACCATAAGATTGCCACTTGAGGCTACAGGCCTGCTTCATCAGGATCTCTCTGAAAGCATAGGACTTGGCACCAGAAGATTAGGGTTTTGAACAATACCTACAATAATCTTTGCCAACTTCTACAAAAATTTCTGCAAAGTAGACAAAGCTGTCTCGATTCTGGCCAAAGAACTGACTTCAAAGAGATGTTCCAGTGTGGGATCCTTCATTTCTTTGAATTCTTCTGTCATAACCAGAGTTCTCAATCATTATCATATATCCTTGGCACTGGAGGAATGCAACCCTCAGTTTCAGTTAAGCAACTGAACCACTAAGGATACAGTGGATGAGTGAACTTCTTCAGCCCAGCCATAGAGCACAAAAGAAATGCTGAGCATTTCTACCCTGGAGCAACCTAAAGCAGATGGAAAAAAAGACCTCCCACAGCCTCCCCTCCAAACAGCTAGTACTCTGGTGAAGTCCCTAGAAAGAAAAGGTAGAATGATTGATAATCTTGAAAAGATACCTAGCACTAATTTTAGAAGTCTGAAATTGAACCTACTAAAAATTGTACTATTTTAGCAATCCACATTCACTGTACGATCTGTTCTTACCGAGGCTCAGCACTGATCTATATAACACTCATTTCTCCAGTGAGCCCCTTTTCTCCATTCCAAGCCTATGTCCAACCCTCTGGAACTGGAGTTTTCATACTTCTGGCACCCTGAGCCATTCTTGCTGTCATTAGGGAAAATCTTAAAGTATGCTTGCATCATGATGGTAGCTTACATTGACAGACCCAAGCTTGCTTTAAAAAGTTCATTTTTATAATTACTATGTCCTCTGGAATATTATTGTCTGAATCCTGGAGTTTTGCCTCAAAGTAGCCACCATAGCTTACAAAGGGCAGAAATACAGCAAGGCACCATCCTTTGATACTACACTAGAGTTATAGCTATGGGAATTATGGCACAGGTTATTCTTGGCTCCAGTTCTCTGAATCAGAAGTGAGGAATATAGACTTTGAAGAGCAAGGGTCCCCTTACTACCAAAACATATTATATTCAAGAGAAACTGCAAATGACCAGTACTGTGGCCCACTCTGCAGACTGTCCCAGCCTAGCAGTGGCCAGAAAAATAAATTATTATCTATAATGCCTTGTTCCCAAAAGCCAGTTCCTGTTACTTTGTCTTATGGATACTTGTCAGGTTGCTGGCAGTCATCATAAACTGGTTTCTCTTTTTCATAAAACAAGGACAACATTCATCCAATGGCTCTGTATCTGACAAGAGAAAAATGTGCAGTCAGACTCTCTTACTAAACAAAGCCAAGACCAGCAGAAGCAGTACTTAAATGTATGTGCCATTACCCATCTCCTCCACAAGTGAGGAATGTCTGTAGGAGAGGTTTGTCTGCAAGACGAACAGTAGGAGAGGTTTGCCCTCAGGAATAAACCCAAATATCTCCTGTTCTGTTTCAGTGTAGGGAGGAACAAAGCATATTTTCCTCCTGTGCTAGCAGGAAGGACCTTCTCCACATGTTTCTTCAAATACTTCTTACCCATTGGATAATTCTAAATGAAGTGGAGAGACAGGGACTGCACATTTGTGGCCAAGACAACAATGGTTATATCCTGCCTGCTTGGGTTATATCCTAGCCTGCTTGGGTTATATCCACTGGCCCTCTGTTTCCCTGCTCCTGTCTGAAAATCTGCTCTGTCATGGAACTGATACAGGATCACGGCATCTGGCTACACAGATGTTTATCTGTTAGCCAATATGGACCTTCTTGTTTGGGTCTAGGACATCCTCTTAAATCTGAGAAACCTGTCATTGTGCAAGGTTTTTGCCACAAATGGAGAACATTTTATTTTGGGAAATGGATAAAGGAATATCATCCATTTACTTTCCCTTGAGTACCCAAGGACAAAATAATCCTCTCTTGACAGCCAAATGGCATCCGTAAAGTAACTAGTACCGCCAACTTTCTCATCAACAAACCCATTTTCTTACTGGTCTTTCCCCCAAAATTTCACATTAACCTAGGGAGATGAATCTTCTTTCTTTAGATGTATAATGGACTGTAGGCTTTTACCTAGAGTCAACTAATAACTTTAGGCAACTCATAATTTGTAATCTGGGGAAAAGTTGTAAAAGAGAGCCTACTTCACTTCATAGGTTGTCCAAATATGTTATGTTGCATATTGAATTATGTTAACTGTAGTCAGAGTTTCCATACAAGAAAGGGAACAGGGCATTATTTACTAGGGCTACTGTTACCATAGGCCAGGGGTGTTGCACATGCCACAAGTGACACATGGCAGATTAGAGAGGAGACAAGCAACACAGCAGCAGGCAGGGCAGGGAGAAGAAAGCAGAGCAGCCAATCAGGTAGGGGAAGGGGATCAGAGTAGTACTTGGGGAGGGTGTGGGGCTCATTTGTGGCATGCCTGCCATAAAGATTGCCCTCCCCACTATTTTAGGACATGGCATACAAAATGTTACACTAGTGTAAAAAGGAGGAACGCCTTATGCTAATCTAATTTATTAAAATCCAGTGTAGAATTCTCCTGGGAAACTTAGATACATGTTGTGTTGTACATAGCTAATCTTAGGGTGGTCAAGGTATAAATGGGCTCTTTACCTGCTCCCCTGCTATCTGGTGGTGAACTGCTGTAATAGTAATCTGTTGTATGCACCTACACCAGCACTAATCTCTCTGATCCAGAGCCTGGTGTGTGTCATCCTGGTATACAAAATCAGTGCAAATTACTACATAAATGTCATTTTTCCATTGTGAAGATTTGCAGAACACCTACTTGGGTTTCAGTTGATACTTTACCAAGTACTACTTCTTGGACTTTAACATCATCTACGGATGCTTGATTTGGAAGAGCAGTTCTACAGTCTTTATTTAGATAAGAATTCCTCTACCCATAGGCACTGACTTTTATTTTTGCTGAGTGGGCCTAAGATGATGGATATATGGAAAGCTTTATGCATTTCAGGTGGCCCTCTTCGCAAGGGGAGCAAGAGCCCTCAGGCCTCCATGTACTTGGTATCTCTGCCAACTTTCAATCAGAGGTAGTGCTGCTTATTAGTTGTGCTCATATTTGGGAATCCACGGAGGCCCTCAAAGAAGAAAGAAGTTACCCACCAGTATATTTTAATTGTCTCTTTGCAGTCACACTGCACTGCATGTGGCACATAGAGCCTGTCTGGTGCAGGTTGGACATGGCACAGGGGTTAGGACTGGGGCATATGCTGTATACTGGATCTGGGGCCAGTCCAAATCAAGACAATAGACTAACTCTATGTGCAGAACTAGCAAACGGAAGCTAAACCTGGACAGCTGAATGAAACAGAGGTATGCTGCTCCTCTGTAGCTTCTACCTGCCATGGGATGGGAACTGACACATAAAACAGTTCCCACAAAAGAAATGGTTATGCAGTTAAGTCTCCCTCTTCCCCCTTTAATTTGCTGTACCTTTTTGTAGGGGACAGGAGTGGACTCTCAAGACAGTTATCATGAAAAACCTAATATATGCTAAGCTCCTTCCCAACTTGGTCTATCTTGTTCTTCCATCCATATCCTGATGTCAGATACAATTTAACCTGTAGACAAGCCCTTAGAGGGCAACCTTACCACTAATGATTCTGATTCCTTCAAAGAGGGATTGGCTGTGTCTGAGAACCACTGAGACCAGGAGAACAAACAAGGAATGTATAACGGGGACATCTTGAACTCCTTTACCTTAGAAGTTATTTTCCCACTTAACATATTTTTCCAAGTGGTCAGTGGATATTTTTAGATGGATACCCTTCAGTTATGGAATAAAAATCACACTGGACCAAGGTGTGGGACTTAATATAGCAAGTTCTGGAAATATGCCAAAAATCCTGCAAGACCAAAGAAAAGTGATGGTGTTGAATTCTGATCTCTTTCAAACCTCTAGAACAGAAACTAATTCTTTGTGCATCACAGAAAACTTGTGATCTTAGCTATATATCCATATGTAACATTTGTTTCTCGTCCTGTTTGACATCAGATTTTAAAATGATGCTCGGATGATTACATTATAATTCCCCCTTATTACAAACTTCTGTGCTTCTTAGATATTGGCGTTGAAAGTATGTCAAAATTGGAGAAAATGCAAAATTGTACTAGTAATTGTGTATTTTAATGTGACTATCAAAGAGTACCAGGGCTAGAAATAGTAACAGATAAGTACAAATGCTTTCACAACGAATTGATTTTTCTAAGCAATGGTACTGAACCAACATTAATTTTGATTTCTACGTCAATGCTTGCTAGAGTTTTCTTGCAATAAATATCCCATTATTTAAACCATCCGTAAAGATGGTGTTCCAAGTAGTGAAGGACCAAAATTCTCAAACAAAAAAGAAAAACCTTATCATTATGGTCAAGAATATATTTCCCTTTTAAAATAACAATGGTAGACTGCAATTGTTTTAAAAAATGCTGAGAACTCATGACATTTATTATTGTAGTGTCCCACAGCAGCCTTGATTTTAGTTTTGCTCACCTTTCACCAATAGATTGCAGACCTTGGACCACTTGTACCATGTAGTTTAAGTCGGAGCCTATGAATTCTAGAAATTTGGTCTTCAGCTATATCGTGCATAGCCTAAATACTTGAAGGTTGAGCCAGTACAGAAGAAGCTTCCATTGTGTATTGGGAGGACATCAAGATAGATTCTCTCTTATCCATAGCACTGTAGTAGAGAGCCTGTTATGTCCCCAGGCAGGGGAAGACTTATATGCTGAAAGTGCCCATGGCATGGCTAACTGCCTAGCAATAGGACAACAGGGCAGAGCCCTGTTTAGGCAGCAAGGGCACTACCGCAGCTTAGCCAAAGAAACAGCAATAGGATGCTCTAGATGTTGATGGGACACAACTGTGACCAGTCAGGAGAACATGTGACTGGAAGGGAAGTAACCCAGGGGACATAAGCCTGCAGGCCATTTCAGGTATTCCCAGGGCTGAGAGAGCCAGTGAGCGGGGAGGTGGTGGTATGATGGCCCAGAGGGGGACTTTGAGTGGTTGCTTGCATTTTGGATTTAGTTTTATACCGGAAATCTGGGTGGTAACTGTAGGGGTGGTAAGGAGGCTACACAGGGCTATCTAAGAGGCATGCCAGGCTTTGAGCCCTGCCAGGGGCAGAGGCACCAGACAGGGGGAGATAGGCAGGCTGAGGTTAAGAGGTCAGAGTCTGAGAGTGAGGCACAGGCAGGTCAGAGGCCGAGAGGGCCAGAGCCTGAGCCACAAGAAAGCAATACAAGCAGGCTGTGGCTGCCGAGAGGCTGAGACTGAAAGGTCAGGCCAAAGCAAGTGGGGCAGGCTAAAAGTGTACAGCCAGAGTAATCTGTAGGCCAAGGCCCAAATCCTATACAGGAAGGCAAATTACAGGAGTAAAACCTGCAGGACATGGGCATGACTATGGGCGAGGCTGGAGGCCACAATGAAGAGCCTTAAGACCAATTAGAATCAGTAGTGCCATGGATAGTGACCGGCTCAGAGTAGTGCCAGCCAGGCACCGGTAGGCCTGCCTGGACTCAAGAGATACCCATGAAGAACCATGGAGTTTTGGTTAGTGGGCAGAGGGCCATGGGAGGTCAGTTAGGTTGGTTTGACATTAGTGAGAGTACTTCAGGACTCAGGGGAAGCCTGCCAATGTGTCAAAAGAACATGAAGGAATGGATAGTGAGATGATCAGGAATGTTATATACAGGACTGGGACTATGGGCAGAATTAGGAAAGCCTAGGGGGCATCACAGCTGCCCCAGGGCCTCTCCTGCCACAAACACTTTATGAGTTTGACTGAATTGGAAATCTACTTCCTGAAATTGTTACAACTTAAAAACCTTAAAAATTTAATGTTGCCTTTAGCTTAAATCTAAAGGTGATTTCAAGGGATACAAAAACTTTAGAATGCCTTCTTAGTAGTGAAAATCTGCTACTTTTGAAGACCCAGCTTTAAACTCTGTGTTAGATGAGCATATTTAAATGAATTGAAATAAAATATCTGCCTTTTCCTATTAATCTCATTGTTTTGAATCAATTCCTCTCTCAGTCAAAATACCAGTGAAACATCATGCAGCTGTTTTATCCTTCTTGTTGTCCAAGGTAATAAAAGTCTATTGTGGACTTCTATGTAAAATTTAGAAAAAAGTACATAGGGAGACAAGGAAACTGAAGAAATTTAAACAAAACCTCTGTTGATCCTACCAAAGGACTGGCTGAAATCATGTTTAGTTTAAGAAGGATAATGAAATAGCACATGAAAAGATCAGAAGTGGTGTGTCAGAAATTAAGCCTCCTTTATGGACAAAATAATAGTGGGTTGATGACCCAATAATCCCTTTTTAGCATCCTCAAGAAAGAGACTTTGGTAAAAAAAATAATGGTGCCAGGTTGGAGGTGTGTGGGCTGGAAGATACAAGCTTTACCATAATGGCTGCCTTCTGTATCATTTCCTGGGCCACTGGTACCAATCATGACATTATTGACTTTTCTTATCCTTATTCTGAAAGATGCTCTGACTTTATTAAGCCAGAGAAAAGGATGCATGTGACATCCTGATCTCCACCAGCTAGGTTCTCTGTATAACATCTGGAATATGAGAATTGGATTCCTGTTGTTATCCTCTCCTGCTTCCTTGTCTCCCCCCCAGCCTTTCTTTTCTCTTTTTGCTTTCTGTTTATTAAGAATCTAATTTAACTAGCCAACACTGTTAATTTTATAATGTTACAATGATCCCTTGATTAGAAAGACGATTAAAAGTAGTGCCTAATTCTGGTATGAGCCACATTTCAGAATAGCTGATAAGATATTGTGCTGTTCCTGTGTGTCTCAAGCAGCCAGAGGGAAAAAATCCCTACATGAGGGACAGAAACTGCATTTTCCATTATTGTTCCTCCTTTGCATCCCATTCTCTGTGTGTTTGTCAAAATAGGAGGGGATTTCCATGAGAATAGCAGCAGCTCCAGCTCACCTCAGCTAACTTTTGCTTTTTCTCCTCAAAAAAGAAAGCTATTGCCATATTTAATGCCATCTAAAAAAACCTGTCAGACAGTGGGTACCCTTAGGAAAACTGTTTACAATGAAAACAAAGGAGGATGTTGTTAAAATGAAAGCTTTGCACAATACTTGAGATTTCAAATGTTATATTACTTTTCCTTAATTTTCTTATTTTTTCATAAATGGTTATAAATATGTTTTAATGATAGGATTGATATCAGCATATCTCTGTAGTGGAAGCCCTAAACACATGCAAGTGTTTCATGCTGTACTGTGGAAGGGTCATGTTTACACTTCAACTCTAAGCCCATTACAACTGAAATTAACAGATTAGCAAAGGGAGCTTTTTTTCAGAAAGGTCAAAATGTAGATTGTGATGGAAATTAATTTCTGTCATTAGTGACCCCATCTGCAGCTTTAAGTTCAAGTGGAATTTAGATATAATACAGTATTATATAAATTGACTTTTGCTTGGGACACCTTTGCTCTTAAGGAATATGCTATCTTTAACATGTCCACAAATGGTTAAGCCCTTTTTTATATCATCCAGAAACTGGAATCCATTGGGATAAGTTGATACAGTACTGACTTAGTGGGAAGTGTGACACCTATTGGACAACATCTGGGTTTTCCTTCAAAGTTGTTGCAAATATTGATTCGGCCCAACCCTTCTTAGGTTTGAGTTCAAAGTGGGTGCGTCTACACATTCCATTAATACACAGCAATAAACTGCAGAGCAATAAGCTTGTTGGTCTGTAGTTTATTGCTCCCAGGAAGCTTCTGAACACGCAGTTTATGCATATGCCTGGACTGCAGCACATTAAGTTAGGCTGCAGCAGCGCTGACTGGCAGAGAGCCCAGGCGGGAGGGAGACGGGGGTCAGCCTGCCAGCCCGGGGCTGCTCTGATTGGGCTCAATGTACTGTGGAGGGGCTGTCTGGGGCATGAGGGTGCTTCAGTGCAGGGCTAACCAGCAGGCAGTCCCTGCACTGAAGCACCCTCATGCCTCAGCCAGCCAGCTCAGCATCTACACATGCTCTGCTGTGCATGAAAAAACTCTGCAGCAGGGTAGGTTGTGTATTTGTAAGTCCTACCCTGCTGCAGTTTATTAGTTTCATGCACCCTAATAGAGGTGCACGTGTAGATGCTGAGACATTTACTGCGCAGTTAGTCAACTGCTCGGTAAAGTCTTGTGTAGATGCGCCCAGTAAAAGACAAAAGTATGATTTCAAGAAAACCAGATAAACACGAATGTGCCTTAATATTATATACCTATGTTCGATGCATGTAATTTTTTCATATGTCTCAAGCTGGATAGTAATGTTTGTCTCCCATTCTTCCAGTATGTACAAGATACTCCCAATATTCAGAGGGCTGTGTGAGAGTTAGATTCACCTGGGAAGAAAGTCAGATAAAGTTAAATTTCTATACTTAATTATCATATACCTGGACCTTGGCATCCTGTATCAGTATTTTAGCTCCTGCCATTTCTAGAGAGCTATCAGTGATTTTCTCACAGGACAAACCTACCTTTGTCTCAGTCTCTCCATGCAGACAACAGACAAGCTCATCATTATTCTGTGTACTGATAGGGAAGTCACAGTAAGAACATCCTTGATACCAGGGGGTACCCTTTTTTTGTCTTGTTAACCACTGTGTTTTTTGCCACAGGTCACTTCAGCACTTTACAGATAACCAAAAGGGTCTCAATCTTCCTGTTACCTTAATTTGCTTCCAGGAGTACTGTTCCCTATTAAAATGAACTCGTTTAACTTGGCATGCACCAGCTTTCTTTGGAAAGAGCTGTATGAATAGACAACATAATTTAACAAGATTAATATAGAGGTCATTTGTACTCCAAAATGTATGTGTGTGTTCTTAGAATAACTTGGGTAATGGGAATTTTCTTTGAACAGCCAGAAGAACCCAGATGCTCAGATAATACAGTGATGGATAATTAATTTTGAGGCTGCATACAGGAACACATTCAGTGCATTCATTTCCATATGTCACTCTTCTTCTATCCCACCTGACAATGGTCTTGATAAAAAAATTACACAATTTTACAAGCTGTTTGCACTATTGTCTGACATGTGGTAGGTCTTCTAGGATGATCTGTGTCTATATTTAATCCAGCTCCCTGGCATCAGACTCCCCATCAATGGCATAGCCATTCAATGGCATAGCCAACTCATGCACAGAGATTTCCCCTACCTCAGTGGTGTTCAACCTTTTCTCATTTGCAGCATCTCAAATGGAGGTGTAGACTCCTTTGAATTGTAAATGTATGTATTCACATACTTTTGATTGATCATAATCATCTTTTGTGGACCTTAGACATTGTGGACCCCTGGGGGTCTGCAGACTGACCAGAGGTTGAAAATCACTGACCTAAGTTGTACAGAACACTTAGGTATTAATCTGCTCTTATTTTTTCCAGACAAGAAGCCCTTCTTGCTGCCATCAGTGAAAAAGATGCCAATATTGCTCTGCTGGAGCTTTCATCCTCTAAGAAGAAAACTCAAGATGAAGTGGCTGCACTGAAACGGGAGAAGGACCGCTTGGTACAGCAGCTCAAGCAGCAGGTGGGTAGGGGCAGGAAAAGAGAGAACAGGACCGCAGGGGTATTGGTGTGGGCTTAATTACTCCGGTCTTTATACCTTTATAAACTAATAATATGGAGCCTCATTGTGTGTTGAGACAAGCAGGTGCATGAACTAAATTCAGTGATAGTAACTGCATGTTGATTTGTTATATGGAAGATCATACTTCAAACTCTAAAATCTGAACATCAGTTTAAAACTCCATGGTAGCATGGTGGGGAGGGCATGATCTTAGCACAAAGGATTTCTTTGTGCCACTGCAGTGGCAGTCACCATGGTATTAAATTAGTAAAAATGTATTTATGAAAGGGACACCCTTTGGTGGGTCCATACTTTGTGCTATTAGGGAGGAGGTCTGGGAGAGAATGTTGCCTCCTGTAAAGTTGAGAACACCCTGCCACCCTTTAAACTGGTTTGTCAGTTCTGAAAGAAACACCACAAGGGAATGCCACATAGCATATGGACAGATGTAACGTGTAGTGCTGTAAACACACCTGTAGCGCTAAAAGGTCTAGGCAGACAAATACATGTGTGTCCTGTAGTGCTACAAAATGTCAGATGTGCAACAAAAATGTTGCTGGATGAAACAGCAGCTTCTCTGTAGCACTACGGGTTACATGTGGACAGTGAACAATAGAGGGACCAGTTATCTCTTTGTCCCCCAGCATCCCACAGTGCTTTGTTTTCTCTATCCAGGAGGGGAGGGAGAGAGTAGCTAGTTAATGAACACTGCCCTAGGTACTTAGATGTCATCAGGACAGGAGACCAAAAAGTCCTGTAGGTCTCTGTCTCCTGGCTCTGGTAGAGGGGTAGGGAGCAGAACTGCAACCCTCAGGAAACTTGGGGTCTGCAGCATGCTCACTGATGAGATCCTTTCTCTGCCCTATGTGGAGGAGGGGAGCCAAGCTGCAGGGCTGAGCAACCCCTCTATCATACCTTCTGGCTAGAGAGTGTGCTGCTGCATGCCTTTGTGGCAACTTTGTAGTGCTCTGGCGGAGTGGGGATGGGGTGCAGCAGGGCATTACGTCTGTCCAAACATGTAGCACTACATTTTCTTAGTGCTTCAGAGTGCTGCAGCACTTGTCACACTACAAATGCTATATCTGTCCACAGCCATAGTTGTAGGCAATTTGACAGACCTCACACTGGTCAGGGGAAGGTTCTTCCCTCTTCCCTTTCTCCTCCATCTACCAAACAAAACAAAACAAAATAAGAAAAAGAAAAGTTGAGGAACTGAGGAAAAAGATTTGGGACCTATAAAGTCTGTTTAGCAAGCTATAAAAGTCACTTAAGCACCACTGGTCTCTAGTAGGTTTCTCCTCAATCACTCCCATGCTATATTTCCCATAACAGCACATACTCCACTGCCAGCTACTTGCATGCCTCCAATGACTGCCATCACCCTGCAAATTTCTGTATGTCAGTTTATCTGTCAAACAAGATGATTTGTTCAGCTACCAGAAGCAGAAATCAGAACCTTTTGCCTAACAGTTCCTGTCAGCCTGTGCCTGCATATTGCTCCCTTCAACCCACTCCTCTGCCCTCCAAAGTCATAAAAGGCCAGAGTGCAAACAACTCTTCTCAGTTCCTTCTAATCACTCTTGGCTAGGAGAGACAACAGTTAGCAGTGTTCTCACTATTGGTAGTTTTCCTGGCTTTTTTCCTACTGAAAATCTTGTATAATAATGGCTGGTTAATAGTCATGTTGGACAAAGCACTCTTGATTCTGTTAGCTGGTGATTGTAATAAGGAATAGCAGAGTAAGAAGATTGTTCAGAGTTCCATCCAGAAACTCTGGATATGTTTGATACTTTGTTGGATTTTCATTTGTTGTTAGAGTATAATTACAGTTGTCTGAGTTATGGTAGTTGTAGTATTACAGTATATTACCATGCTTTGTTTTCAGAAATCTAACACTCTCTCTTCTAAAGTATAAAATGTTTTGTAGTTCTCTTTTGTACTTTTGCTTTGCTCCAAAGCCCCTCACCCTCTCCCCACAAAAAAAGAAATAGCATCCTGCACAGGAAGGTTATTGCATTGCTTCCCCCTTCTCTTGTTTTTCATCTCAGATGTTCTTGCAGCTTGTGTTGCTTTTGGATTTCATGTCTGATGTCTTGCTCACTCACTTTTGGAGTAACAGTCAATCCATTGTGAATGCCCACCCATTCCTTGAAGGTTTGAAGCAGAATTTCTTCAGGTGGAAAACTATTTCCACTTCCTCATATATATTGTAAATCATGTTAGTATTTCCTGCCTTATGGAAGCAATTATGAATGGTATCAGCTTTAGGAGAGTCCCAAGAATGACTTGGCACGTGAAGAGCACCCAGAAGCATCATTCCATTGGCAACAGCGACATTTTTTATTTTGTCAATTTCCATGAGTGTTTTGTGACATGATTTTATTTTTTGTATCTGTTCTTCATGTTTTTGATAATGATTTGGTCAAGAGGCTGCATGAATGAGGACATGCTGGCAGGAAAAAAAATAATTAATGTTCTGTAATACTACATTTGACATATGTGCAGTAGAATTATCCAACGATTAAACAATTTCTTACCTTTTCTTGTAAGTTAAAGTTCTCATCCATTTAACAATTCCATGAAAATTCTGCTTGTATTTCATCATTTTTATTTGTTCTGATGAGTAATCTTGACACTATGGAAGCATCATGGACTCTCTGTTAACCAATGGTCTTCTTTCATTGCCTGATACATTGCAGTTCAGCAGCAGTGTAATGTAGCCTTTCTCCTTCTTTCCAGCCCAAACAGACTGGAAAGAATGCTGAAAGCAAGGGTCTGACTGAAAGAAAAGGCTAGCTTCATCTGTGCTGAAAATATCATCAGCAGAATACTCTTGCAGCAGTTCAGGCAAAACCTATAACACCCATCTTTCTGCCAACATCATTCTGCATCAGCATTCTGCTTTTCACCATTCAACTTTTTCAGCATGATGCAATATCTTTCCTTCCATCTGCTAAGCCAGTCAACAGTGGGTTTAAAATCATTATGCCAAAATATCATTGGCAAGCTTTTTGCCTTCTTGACAAAAGATATGGCAATTGATTAATGCATTATGCTGTTGTGTATGTATGAACCAAAACAGGAGTGTTTCTTCTACTTTACTGTCTTTCTTCAATTTCTTGCATTTACAGTTGGCGTTGAGGTTCCCAACGTAAGTGGATTCAAACTTATCTCTTAACTTTAAAATTCTGCTGAGACAATTGCAAGACAACAGCTTTGCTATTGCTTCTCTTTGATGGCACTTTCCCAACTGATGGTACTCCTACAATACAGTTAACCTTTCAGAAAAAGCTGATGCCTTTTCACTCTTATTTGTAGTTTCGGTCTTATTTGTAGGTTGATCCCATGAGAGATGATGTGCTCAGCAGCTACCTGCTGTTGCACAGCAACCTAGCTGTGTACATATAAGCCAATATGCATGCACATAAGCAGTGTGAGCCAAAGTAGATAGATAGCTGGCAGAAGAAAGGGTTTGTTCACACAGACTCTGCTTGAAGATTCTGATTTTAATATGTGGCTGATTCAATATGTACAGCATTTTGGTTTTTGATTTTGAGTATTAACATTCAGCTGATTCATTAATCAAAATGCATTCATGGCCCAAGTAGTCTCTAAGGTGCCTATACAGGTGTGGGGATGCTGCTCCGACATGCTGTAATTACAGCATGTCGGAGCAAACTTGATTTATCGGGTCTGCTGGAGCATGCTAATTAGCAGCTTTGTCTCGTGTATCAAGCTCATTGAGCAAGCTTTAGTTAAAGTGTCCACACGGCCTTTTTGAAGCGCAGGGATGCTGATACACAAGACACTGTGGGCACTTTAATTAGAGTAACTCTCAGAGCCACTCTAATTAAAGTGCTGCCCCCCTCACCCCTGGAGCACATGTGAAGATGCCTTAAGATGCTACCCCACTCTGCTTTCTGCCTAGCTTCAGACTACTTCTCTCTCTGTCAGGGGCGGGCAATTATTTTGAACGGAGGGCCGCTTACCCAGTTTTGGCAGACTGTTGAGGGCCACATGGGTAGCCCCACCTCCTGAGAGGTGCCCCACCCAATGTCTTGGGACCAATGTCCCAGGGTCAGCACCGGTGGGGCCCAAAGTGGGGCGCAGGCTGGCAGGGGTCCGTGGAGCTGGGCTCGGATGCACCAGCAAGGAGGGGAGAGCTGTCCCGGCTCCATAGAGCCCCTGGCAGCTGGGACCCCGTGGTCCTGCCACCCTGCTCTGGGCCCAGCCGGCACTGGCCCCGGGACACCGGTGCAGGCCCCATGCTCCCACTGACACCCCGCCCGCTCACACACAGTGCCCCCTAGCCCCGCGGTACAGGCGGGGGGGCAGCACACAGCTCCGACTCCCTGCTCGCCAGTAGGGAAGAAGCTGGTGCTGAGCACGGGGAAAAGTGGCCCTTCACCTCCCCCATGGCCAGCGCTCCCTGCTGCAGGTGCTCGCAGCCCACGTGGGCCTATCTGGAGCAGGCACAGGCAGCTCCAGACAGGCCGCGAGTGGCTGCAGTGCGGGGCACCTGGCCATGGGGTAGGCGAGGGGCCACTTTTCCCCATGCTCAGCACCAACTTGTAACCCGCCCCAGTGCCAGCCTGGCAGTGGGGCCAGGTTACAAGGTGGTGCTGAGTGCGTGGTGGGGGTGGGGGGGGGTGGAGAAAACAGCCCCTCCCTGCCCGCAT
>NW_005841929.1:2768972-2781675 GCF_000455745.1 Alligator sinensis | reverse complement strand
CCTGCGTGGGGCTGTCCAGACCAGCCACAGGCAGCCCCATGCAGGCTGCAAGGAGCTGCAGCGCAGGGCACCAGGCATGGGTGGGGAGGGGCCGCTTCTGCTCTGCGCTCCTTCCTTGTCCGGGATCCCCCCCTTCCACTTACCTGAGCTTCCCGCTGGGGCAGCCATGTGCTCCCAGCCCAGAAACCCCAGCTGGGGCTTCCAGCATTTTTGACAGGAACCAAGGGCACAGAAATATTAATTTTCCAAATCTTTTTAGGGGCCCCGCGGGCCAGATAGAATGGCCTCATGGGCTGAATGTGGCCCGTGGGCTGTATTTTGCCCACCCCTGCTCTATATATTCTTAACAACACTTGCCATTTTAAAGATTAGTTGTATATACACACCTCAGCTGAAAAGGAGACAATACAGTTAGCAATCAGAATTGAGACAGATATCTGAACCTTGCTCCTGTTCTTAACATACACAGTTGAACCTCCAAGAAAGAAGCAGTGCTTCTGCAAGAAGCACCCTTTGGCTTTTTCTGTGCCTACTTCTTTGTATCTGCCCCCAAACCATTTGGTAGGAAGTTTGATGGTCCTTTTGGGTCTATTTCCATTCCCCATCCTGTCTGGAGGCCATCTGATTTATTTTTGGGAAGCCAGGAACAATAATACAAAAGATCAACAGGTACTCAAAATTACTCAGATTACATATCTGTTTGTTTCTATCTTGTTTTTTTCTCTACCCGTCATATCCACCCTCCCCATCTTTTATCAAGCATAGATCTCATGAGGAGATTCTGTTATTTCTCAAAACTACATATATCTATTTCAGATTTTAAAAAGTTTCCTGATTTCCTCCCCCACCCCCAAGCCAAAAAAAATTTTTGAAAAACAAAATCGGGCGTAAGTAACCTCCATATTCATTTGCAACTCAGATTGAGAATAGCATTCCTAGCCTCAATAATTCCTTCCCTAGTCCCTAGTTTGCAGCTCTCAAGCTCCATCTCACAAATTTTCCTGTATTGATCCATCCTGCTCACAGGAAATCAAATACCATCTGTTGTGGGAATACACAGATTACAACACAGAGTTCTCCTCACCATCATGGCAACATTTCCTAAAATGCAAAGCAGTTGTGTTTACCCTTCTCTTGACAACTGAAGGACTCAGCATACCCTTGCTCAGCAAGTCTCATGCAACATACAATATCATTTAAAAATGTTTACCATCCTCAGGTTTAGGGTAAACAGGAAGAATCTCGTCTAATGCCATCAAAGAAAATAGAATTTATAAAGTTATTCTTGATTCCACCACAGTGTCAGCATTTCTCCCATAATTCAAATTTGAGGTTATAACAAAAATTATAAACCTATTACAGAAAAATCCTCAAACAACAATAAGCTCATGTCTGACAGTTGCAGGGCACAACATCTGCTAGAAAGTGAGACCCTGGAAGAGGTTGTCTAGGAATGTTGTGAAATCCCTTTCATTGGAGGTTTTTAATAGCCGGCCAAGTAAGCATTTGCTGGAGACAGTCTAGGTATACTCAATCCTGCTTTAGTTGAAGGGTTTAGATTAAATGATCTCTTGAAGCCCTTCGATCTCTGTATTTTTGTGATTTTTATATAGATGCTCCTTTGAGTGTTCCTTAGCACATACTTTCTTCTCTATATTCATAAAAAACCTGAATATCATATGCAAGGGTGTTCCATTCTCAACTCCTTTAATTCATGTTAAAGTGGTGACAGAAACTTCCAAAATGTGTTGGGGTGTGCACATATCATCAGTCTAAAATCTCTTGTCAAGGGATGAATTTTGCCTACAAATAAATGTCTTGGAACTCAGAGCAGTACATCTGGTGTATGTACTATTTTTACATGTAATCCAAGTCAAGATGATAGAGGTGTTGACAGACAACACCACTGCAGTGTTTTATATATGAGGCAGTGGAAAGCAAGATCATCTCTTCCATCAGGAAGTGGTCCAGCTACAGAATATGTGCTGGAATGTGTATCAAACACTGACTTGTGAATACCCTTGTGGCTTGGCTGAGAAGTCAGTTTTTTCAACCTCAAACTGTTTATCAAGAAGTCAGATATTTGGTTATCCAGAAATGGTGTTGCCCAGCCATAGACTTGTTTGTGATGGAAATGAACACCAAATGCAACACTGAATGCAGCAACATTTAATAGCAAGTACTTTAAGAAGTCTTAAGCAAAATGCTGCAACATTGATATTAACAGCACTAGCTTGTCTACAATTTTGGTTTTCAGACCTCCTAAAACTTTTGCCACAAACTCCAATGACTATACTACAAGCATTGGGCTTCATATGCCAAAAACTGAGAAGACCCTTGATCCAGACCCACCATCTCTTCACTTTATAGTTAGAATACTTTCTGATGAACTACTAAGGGAAAATCTCATTCCAGGGTTATCCAGAAAAATCTAGTTAATATGTGAAAGGACCCCACAAGATTGTCTTACAGTTCCAGATGGAAAAGAATTACCATTTGGACAAAGCAGCATCACCCTTCTCCCTTTCTAACAGAGATTTCATTAATTATGGATTGAGTATTCTTACTAAAATCTGGACTTTCACTGTAGTTTTGTAGGAGTTCACTTAACTGCCTATCATTCTCTAATTTGATATTACAGTTTTTCAGACTGTATAGTGTTTAGGTTTGTAAAGGAATTAGTATGTCTTCTATCCAGTGAGAGAACATACTTCCTTGTGGTATCTTAACATTTGTATTCACTGGTCTGGTGGTTCCTCAGTTTGAAGCATTAGCTTCAGGATCATTATATCATTTTTTTAATTAAGATATCATTTTATGTGGCCATTATTTCTGCTAGTTTAGTGCTAGGTGGGAAAAGGTTTCACAGCAGGTATATAACACACCATCTTTTAAATGGATAAGATCTCTCTCTCAGACCCCATCCAAGAATCCTATATGAAATATTTTCTGATTTTCATATTAATCAGACTATTCATTCACTGGCTTTGTATCCCAAAATGCATGGTAACATTTCTGGAAGAAAACTGAAATTGTTTGATGTCTTTAGAGCAATCTTTTGTTTAGATAAAATTAAACGATTCACAATCGCGTCTTAATTATTCATAGCCTATGCCAAAAGAGCCAAAAAAAAAAGCTGTTGCTTCACAGAAGTTATCCACAAGGATTTCAGCAGGTATTAGGATGTATTATAAAATAGCTAAACTCAGTCCTCTTAACAATTCAAAGTTCATTCTACCAGGGTTCACAGCAGCTTCTTAGAGAATGCTGTCATCACTGAAATGTGTGTAGCTGCCACCTGCAGTTCAATTCATACATTTACAATGCTGCTACTAGGGAAATGCATCCAGTGCTGAAGCAGTCATGGTAAAGCAATTTTTCATTCACCACTTGGTTAATACTCTGTACCCACCCCTTGGCCTAAGTTCACTGCTTGCAGCTCACCAAGAATGGACTGCACGCAGATAATTTCTGAAGGAAAAACAAGTTAATCATCTTACATTAACTGGTGTTCTTCACAGTGTGTTATCTATATGTGTATTACTGTCCATTATAATTTGTATTCTCTTTGGCAAACAACCAAGGCATTTGGACTTTCCCTGGCTTTTAACACTCTCTGGGTTTGGGAGTGTGAAAGATTGAGGATAGATAAAACCTGGCCTGATGAGCACTGACCAAAAGGTTCTGGTTTCCTGGTTTAAGGAGCACATGTGCACTAGGAATGGAATCCATGAGGATAGAACCTTTCAAAGAGCACCAGTTACTGTAGGGTGAGTAGTCAACTTTTACCGGTTTACTCATGGTGTGAAGTACTTCTTAGTGTGTTGGGATGAATATTAGGGAAGGAGACAAGCTTTTAAGATGTAAAACAACACCAGCACAAGATCAAGTGGCTACAAACTGCCTACGGACAGATGTTTAGATTGGAAATTAGGGAATTTCTAAATATCAGAAGAGTAACATTTTGAAATGGTTGTTCAAGAAAAGCTGTGGGAGCAAAGAACCTGAATCACTTTAGGGCTGAAATAGATAACTTTATGAGAGGGATGGTATGAAAGAGAGGGTCCATAATCAACAATCAGTGTATGTGATATGTGAATTTATGTGTTTGCAGTCCCCAAGTTGGGGACTAGAGGTAGTTCTCTTGGTGGTATGGAAGGTATCTAGCAATCCCATGTTTCAGGGCTTTTGCTGGTCACCACTTGTGACCAGGACAAAATCTTTTTCTCCTTGTGAATGATACTAGCTTCAAGAGGGAGGTGGGGAAGAAAGAGGGAGGGTTTGTCTTCCTCTGAGGAACAAGACTGTTGACCCCGGCTAAGGGTGAGTTCAGGCTCTCACTCCATCCAGCTCCCCCTGGTGCAGCACAGCATACACCGCAGTGCTGAGGTCTTGGGGGAGCCTGGGATCTGGGGTGCTTGAGGTGCAATGCAGTGGCAGGGAGGAGGGCTTGGGCAGGGATGGTGCCCAGGTAAGCAGTACAATGGGGTATGCAGTGGGCAGCCTCGGGGACCCATGGGCTCCACTGGTGTGGCCCCTGCTAGTGCAGCCTGCAGGGTGTATGGACAGCCCTGTTGTAGGGCTGTGCGATGCTTCGGTCCCTGATTTGATTCAGCAGAGATTCGGCTCTATTCAATTCTGTGGCCAACTCGCTGATTCTCTGAATCGGCATCAAATCTTCAGATTTGGATTTGGCTGAATTGAATTGGGGACAGTGATCCGAATCAACAAATCAAATCACTGACCCTGATTTGGGCCAAATCTGAATCTGGCCCATTTCACACACCCTGTTGTATAGTGCTCTTATTGTTTCAGGTATCATGCCTTATAGTTGTTCATGGGGGTTTAAAATGGCAGATTTTGGAGATTTCTTGGACAAATAATAGCCTTCAAATGCAGAGGACTGGACTTGACGGCCTAAGCGGCCCCTTCCAACCCTGTATTCCTTTGAAGGGCTCTGGGTGGAGCCTTCCCGTAGAAGGAAGCAGTGTTGTGTCTCCATTGCAATTAGTAGGTATTAATGGATTGGTTTAACATGCCCTGGCAGAATGGAAATTGTGCTATTCTACGGCCTTTGAAGGAAATCATTTAGTTGCTTTAGTACCCACTTTTAATGTGTAAGCTCATTGGCATTTTAAGAAAAGAGCATGTCAATTTAAAATTTATGTAAATTTCCAAAACAATTGAATCCACATATAAGCCCCAATTTACTTGCTAACAAGCAGTTCCTGAGTTCTTCATCCCTTCAAGTTTGCAAGGTTTTCCTGTATTTTAAAATACCTCAGTAGACAGATAGGGATTCATTAAAGCAAAAAGATGCATTGATTCAGAGGGTTTCTGTGGTAATTCTCTCCATCTTTTGCTTTCTTTCTTTCCCACACTGTATCATATTCCCACCCGCTCAAATTGCAAGTGTGTTACTGTGACAGAGAATGAAGGAGTCCTGCCAAAGACATTTTGGTGCTTTAATTTCTTTAAGTGTGTGTATTAAAGCTTGGATGAAGGAGAGCCATTTTGGAAAGAGGATATGGCATCAATGTTGTTTTAATTTAAAGCCTCTAGGCCCTGTACTGCAGAAATGTGCCTCAGTATAGAGACCATTTCCTAAAAAAGCATTCAGCATTGACTAGGCTTTCCAAGAAATGGAGCTGCCTGCTTCAGATTGGTCGTCAGCTTCCATGAGGGATTTCCTCCATCACCAGAGGGAAAGGAGGTGAATTGCGGGGTGAGGGTCACCAACTAATGTGGTCCCAATTTACTTGCTCCCAAGGTAGTTTGTCTCCTTGACTAGTTCATGGTGAAACAGTGGTTGGGAGGCTGCTTCAGATGAGGGGGCCAGGGTCAATGCAAAAAACAGAGCTGAAGGTTGTCTAACAAAATCCAGATGTGCTGTGGTGAGTGCCAGCCAGTGTGTTCAGACTGTAAGTCACAGAGAAGCCCTTGCTGTATGTGTTTTGCTAGCACCCACACTGAAATTAATGTAAATCCAGAAAGCTTTGAGCTGCTTTAATGTAGTCCATCCTCTAGCCATCTGTCAAAGAACAGTCTGTCTTTCAATCAGTCATTTTCTTTGCAGACTAAGGTTTAACAATCAGCACACGATAATTATCACAGCCTAAAGTCCTATTCTGTAGCTGTGAGTTATAAATGGAAGGTGCATAAGAATAGTTGGTGAGGGGTGGGGCAGGGGGGGTTACCATCTGTGGTCTTGGTGCCTTAAACCTGTGAAGCTTCCTAGTATAAGCTGTTTAAAGCAGGTCTGTCACAATGGAGTCTTCACACTTCCACAATATAAACACTTAATACTAATGATGTTACCTCCAGGTCTTTCTGGTACATGGGACTGAAGGTTCAGATTATTACTGATTTAGATTATTACTGATTTGTTTGTGAATCTTTATATATGTTTGTGATACTATATAAAAGTTTAAAAATAATTCTCATATCCCATTTAATAGAATCAGCAGTACAGGACTAGCTAACTTATTGGAACAGGCTACCCAGAGAGGTTGTGGAATCTCCTGGGTAACAGGCTACCCAGAGAGGTTGTGGAATCTTCTGTGGGTTTTTACAAGCAGATTAGACAGATACTTGACTGGGATGATTTAGTCAGGGAGGGGAATGTCCTGATCAAGGGGTTGGACCAGATGACCACCTGAGGTTCCTTCCAGCCCTCCTCGTCTATGATTCTAACTCATTACATTGATAATGGGATCTCAAACCTCCTGTATATGTGGTAGATCACTGGTTTGAATCCATATTAGGTCGCTCTCCTTCAAGTACATTTTTACACATATATTTACTAAGGATTAAGTGAGTACGATCAATGAATTGTCCCTCTGATCCCTAATGTTCTTTCTCTGAGGGTTTAGGGCATATCTGCAAGGGGTGAGAGACAGAGAGTATCTGCCTGTGGACAGGTGCAGCAGTGATATAGCATCTTTCATCAGTATTTAATACATTTTTTTAATTAATAAAAGACACTGGTTGTGTTAAATGCTCATAAAAAGTATCATCAGTGTCAGGTGGAACTGGTCACTTGCTTAGGTTCACACTTATGCTTCTTTACCCTGAATAACTATCCAAAGAAAGATGAGAGCTCACACAGAAATGGGTTTGTGATAGACTTTTGTTCATCTTACCTCTGACAAGCTCTGCTCTGAAGTAACAAAGAGACAAATAGGCAACCTTCTTTGTTGTCTCTTCTTTCTGTTTCCTACCAGCAGCAAGGTATATGGCAGTTCATAGCCCTCATCATCAGTGACAGCAGCTGTGGACATTAGGCCTGTGCAAAGGGGCTAGTTTTCGATTCAGATTTGGCCGATTCAGGGGACAGTGACTCGATTTGGTGATTCGAATCACTGTCCTGAATTGATTCTGTTGAATCTGATTCGGAGATTCGGTGGCTGAATCTCCAAATCACCCAGGCCAGGCTTATCCCCCACCCGCTCTCCCAGCCTGGCAACGGCTGCTGTGCCCACCCCAGCTCCTGGCACTTTGGGAAAAAAAAAAGCCCTGACTCACCGGGTGCTGCCAGGCAGGGGGTGATTCTCGCTGCCCCCGACTGCTCCACGCTGTGTGGGGAGGGTTTCTGCATGAGCCTCCTGACCTCACCTCTGCTCCCCCAGTCCTCCCTCCATGACTGCCCCATCCACAGCAGCTCTGGCCCTTTAAGAGAAAAAAAAAGAGAACCCCCCCCCCCCACACTCACTGCTTCTGCTGGCGGGGGTGATCCCTGCTGCCTCCCATTGCCCCCACCATGTGCGGGGCTCTGCACAAGCCCCCCGCCGAAGCCCCAAGGCTGCTGCAGGAGTGGTGAGTCCCAGGGTTTTTATCACTTTTTTTTTTTTTAAAGGGCTGGGAGCTGGGGTGGGCCGGGCAGGCATGTGGGGGCTGGGGGAGCAGGTAGGGGATGGGACCTGGCAGGGGACCCCCCCATGGTCCCCTTCCCCCTCTCCCAGCAGCTCTGTGCTGCAGCTAGCGGGGACTATCCGAATCATCGAAGCTCTCCAAATATTTTCCAAAGATTCGGAGAGCTTCGAATCGATTCAGACCTTTTTATTTGTCCCCTGATTCAGTTTGGATTTGGAGATTTAGCTACCGAATCGGGCTGAATCTCCTCCAAATCAAATCACCACCTGAAGCTTTGCACAGCCCTAGTGGACATATATCCCCTTACATCTGCCTAAATAAGCTGCTCTTGTTCATTCCATTAGCAACATGGGTGAGATTTGGTCCGTTGTTGGTATAACAACTGCATAAACCTGCTGAGCAACATGAACATATAAAAATATATGTTACAAGGCCTTTTTGGAGAAGATGTCAGGTGGAGGAAGATGACACTGAAGTTGTAAAGCTTCCAAAGTAACATTCTCAGAATAGTACCATTTAAAAATTAAATGCTTCTTTGGCTAGGTGGGTATTAGTGTTAAGTAGTGTTTGACTGCTGATCTCTCAGTTGTTGCAAAAAGAGCAGGACTCTGTGCTGGAGTCCATACGCACTTTCTGCCTATAGCAATCTCCAAAGCTTATCCTGTGGCAAGTTATAGACTTTGGAGGAGTTGTATGGTTGCAGATGAGGTTTTGGTTCCCAGCATCCCTGCCTGTGAGTAATGAAGAGAGATTACAAGCCTTTAGATGTCCAAGATACAGTTTACATGATCAGTCTGTTTTTGTGTTTAGAGACGATTTTAATGTATGTAAAATGCTTCTTTGGGTTCCTGTAATTTCCTCTTCCCTGTTTCTGTTATACACACAGCAATGTGAAATGGTGGACCTTTACTTTCTACCCATAGCTCTGGTGCACAGAAATTAACCATTTGTGGAGCACTAGCACTATGCTTTAATAATAATGCTTAGCACTTATAGAGTACTTTACATGCTATTATAGGCATCTGAGTGCTGAAATCCTTTATGCATTGCTTTATTTCCTTCACGCAAAGCTTTGGCTGACTTTCCTCATAAACTTAGGTACTGCAGAGATTTCATTGTTTCTAAAGTTAATGTGTTTCTTCAGAGTAGGGGGAAGAATGAAGTTTTTAGTCTCTCGAATAACCTCCCCCCTTGAAATATTAGTTTTCCAGGGAAACAGGTAACTATGGAAACCCAGTACTCTGACACCTGACACTCTCCTCCTGCTATGAACTTTTCCAAAGTAAAGTTCCACTGGTTGAAACATTTCTCGTTGTAACAAGAGACTATAAAACTGGGTCAGAAGAGGCTGACAGGCAAGCAGTTCCCTCACTTACTACAATCAAGCTACATCAGAATTTCCACACTTCTTGCAGGTTTTTAACAACGTATCTGAGGAAACAGTACAGACCTTTTAGGAATTGCCGTTAATATCTGCTTTGCCTTGTCTGTCTTAATTTAAGATCAGCTCTGGTAATAACAATTACCAGAACAAAATGATTTTCTAGAATAGCTGATTTTTATGGGTCTTTGTGTTCCCACTAATGGGAGTGTGAATGAATAAAGGCAACTCTCAAATTGTAATTACTGTTAAGTAGCCATTCTTGCTATTAAAAAAAGGTAACATTTAGCTGTTATACCATGTAGCATAGCCAGTAGAGAAGGAGGATTATCAGAGTATGGAAGAACTGGCAAAGTGTCTTCAAAGATCCAAAGCTCAAACTTTGATTCCATATAACTGTAGCCATGTCAGAGGAGGGCACACAGAAGGTAAAGATTATAGAAAGGTTGTGTGAATTCTACAAATATATTGTTGCCACTATCTTTCCTGCATAGGTGTTTATGCATGAAAGTAAAGTGGCTCAGGGAAGTTGGATCCATCTTTTTATTTCAGAGCTCTTGCTCATGTATCTCTGATTCAGGTGGTTTATAAGGTGCATCCCTGCCTTCCACATCACCATAGTGCTTTTTCTACTAAAAGTGAAGTATTGCGTGGGGAAATGTAACCTATGCAGTAAAAAAGCCAGAAGGAGTTGAAGAGAATTTGTGTATGAACATAAGCATCATTTATTGGACAAAACTGAAAGCTCTTTTTGGCTCCCAAATGACTGTTCCAGCCAACGAAAACCACAACATATGCATAAACGATTTTCACTTTCTTTATCAGGAAATTGTCAAACAAAGCATAAAGAATTATGAGAAATATTCTCTCAGGCATCAGCATGGTTTCCCAAGCAATTTAAGATAGTCACAGCCTCATCTGTATCTAGGGCAGTGGTTCTGAACCTTTTAGACTCCAGGCACCCCTCCAGTACCCTATGTCAAAAACTGTTCTATTTCTTTACAGAGCTTACTGCCTTGAAGAGGGGCTAGGCAGTGGGGGCAGAGGAACAGCCAAGCAGGGATGTCCCATGGCACCCTGGTTGAGAACAGCTGATCTAGGGCATAGATTTACTGGGTGCATCTACATGTGCAAATAATCCAGGAGCCATTTACTCTAGAGTAAAGTGTTCCTACTCCCTACAGCCCTGCACTGGGCCCCTGCAGTAGCCAGGGGCAGAAATTTCCCCTGGGTGCTAGCCCAAGGGCTGGCAAGGAGCACAGGGCCAGGAGACAGCTGTCTCCTGGCAGAGGCTTGGACATTGCTCCCTGCCTCTGGAAGCTGCTTGCTGCCAAGATAGGTTCCACCACCAGAACCCAGGTGGGGACAATGTTTTCCTGCCCTGGCAGCAGGGAGCTCCCAGCTCCGGCTCTGCAATCATGTGACCAGGGCTGGGAGATCCTTCTCTCCCGGCCTGAGCCTTATGGTCAGGGCATGGGTCTGGGAGATCCTTGTCTTATCTTGCAGCCAGAGCTCCATGGTCATGGGACCCGGGCTTGGAAATACTTATTTCCCATACTGAGCCCTGCGGTTGCAGGGCCTGGGCTGGGAGATTCTTCTCTCCCAGCACTAGCGCTGGGGTTGCGGCACAGGTGCTGGGAGATCCTTATCTCCCAATGCCAGCTCCACAGTCATGGGGCTGGCACTGGGAGATTCTTTTCTCGCAGAGCTGGCCCTGCAGCCACAGACCTGGCAATGGAAGAGAAGGATCTCCCAGCCCTGGGCCCACGATTGCAATCTGGGAGCAGGGTTGGGAGCTCCCTGCTGCTGACAGTGAGACATTGTCCCTACCCAGGCTCCAGTGGCAGAGCCTGCCCTGGCAGCACGCAGCTCTTGGGGGCAGGGAGAAATCTCCACCCCTTGCTGCCTGGCTAACTGGGAGCAAGTGTACTCCTGGTCAGGCATCTATGCATGCGTAACTGTGCAGTAAGTAATCTTGAGTAAGTTTGCTACCTGTATTTGCCTCAGACTTCACAGGCATGGTCAGCTCCTAGACTACTGCACCAGGCAGTACAGTTTGGGGAGGAGGTGAGCAGCCAACAGTAGCAAAAGAACAGGTTAGGGACTATTTAGAAAAGCTGGACATATATAAGTCTATGGGGTTGGATGGGATGCGTAACTGTGCAGTAAGTAATCTTGAGTAAGTTTGCTACCTGTATTTGCCTCAGACTTCACAGGCATGGTCAGCTCCTAGACTACTGCACCAGGCAGTACAGTTTGGGGAGGAGGTGAGCAGCCAACAGTAGCAAAAGAACAGGTTAGGGACTATTTAGAAAAGCTGGACATATATAAGTCTATGGGGTTGGATGGGATGTGCCTGAGAATGCTGAGGGAGTTGGCTGATGAGATTGCAGAGCCACTGGCCATAATCTTTGAAAACTCATGATGATCAGGAGAGGTCCTGGATGACTGGAGAAGGGCAAACATAGTACCCATATTTAAGAAAGGGAAAAAGAAGGATCCAGGGAACTACAGACCATTCAGCCTTACCTCAGTCCTTGGAAAAATCATGGAGCAGATCCTTAAACAATCCATTTCTAAGCAGTTGGAGGAGAAGAAGATGATTAGGAACAACCGTCATGATTTACCAAGGGCAAGTCATATCTGACCAACCTGATTGCCTTCTATGATATGACTGGCTCTGTGGACACAGGGAGACCAGTGGATGTGTTATACCTTGATTTTAGCAAGGCTTTTGATACTGTCTCCCACAACATTCTTGAAGACAAGCAAAGGAAGTATAAGCTGGATGAATGGGCTGAAAGGTGGATAGAAAACTGGCTGGAGCATCAGGCTCATCAATGGCTTGATGTCTAGTTGGCAGCTGGTATCAAATGGAGTGCCCTGTGGGTTGGTCCTGGGGCCAGTTTTGTTCAATGTCTTCATCAGTGACCTGGAAGATGGCATAGAGTACATCCTCAGCAAGTTTGCAGATGACATCAAGCTGGGGGGAGTAGTAGATATGCTGGAATATAGGGCTGTGATTCCGTGTGACCTAGACAGATTGAAGGATTGGGCCAAAAGAGACAAGTGTAAAGTCCTGCACTTAGGACAGAACAATCCTATGCACTGGTACAGGCTGGGAGCGGAGTGGCTGGGCAGCAGTTCTGCAGAAAAGGACCTGGGGGTTACAGTGGGCAATAAGCTGGATATGAGCCAGCAGTGTGCCCTTCCTGCCAAGAAGGCTAACGGCATACTGGGCTGAATTGGTAGATACGTTGGCAATAGGTCAAGGGAAGTGATTATTCCCCTCTATTCAGCACTGCTGAGGCCACATCTGGAGTACTGTGTCCAGTTTTGGGCCCCCCACTACAGAAAGGATATGGACAACTTGGAGAGAGTCCAGCGGGGGGCAACAAAAATGGTTCAGAGGCTGGGGGGCGGGGCTTATGAGGGAAGACTGGGGGGACG